>NC_134484.1:13576804-13649304 GCF_040206685.1 Ascaphus truei | reverse complement strand
AATAAAGCCAGAATGCACCTCGGGAATTGCTCATACAACACATCAGTATCCTGTAAGTGTAAAGCTAAAAACATCCTTTGTTAAGTATCAGGCCTGCTACTGGCTTAAACACAAAGCTCTACACAAGCTCCAATACTATACCGGCACCAACAGTGGTCCATTAGTTAACACACCGTCCACCAGGACTAAAATTAGTGACTCTTTGGGACATTGGCGCAGTGAGGTATGTCCTACTATAAGTGTGTTTGTCATAAGTCTTATCCACGGTCTCCTGATTTTGAGGGCCACTACATATGAGTCCAATCTCCACCTATTACGTATTTCTATTCCTAAAATAAGTATGCCGCTATGTTGTCTGTCTTGAGGCCAATCCCCAGCAGGTTAAACTGTCCTTTAGTCACAGGGATCCCTCGGGATGTGGGTATATGGGCTATCATGAATCATTGTAAAATATTACAGGGGAGGTAAACTCAGCCCCACTCCCTCCACCCTAGCGTGTGTACGCCCTTACATGCAGGGAATTAAATATGCGTTACTCAATACAGTATCTCATTTTTTCTCTGTTGTTTGAAGAGATAGCAGTCAGTTGTGGTTTTATTTTACATATGTAGTGTTTGTGTGCTTTTTTGCCTCATCTATCACTGACAAGCAGTGTCTGCATTCCATGATTCTAATTACCTGTGTACAATCACCTACTGGCAACAGCACAATTGTGTCATGAAGCACGGTTTTTCACGCAGCAGAGGGCTGAGATAGTGCCAATTCTAACTTCTGCTGTAACAGACTTTCCACCGTGCATGGCTGCTCTCATGCCCAAAAAGATATATTTAACTTACTTTAACAAACAAGAGAAACCCACTGAATATTCATCCGAAGTAGAAAACTAGCAAGTGGTATTTTTCTAGCAATGCATGCCATACAGTAAAAAAACATTATCCTGACTATCACAGTGACAGTCCATTATTGTTTTGTAAAGAATATTGTCAGATAAGATATTTAATTTGGATACATGTGTGTAAATTGTGTTGCCAGGGTGTGTCCCCCCTACACAGTACAATATTTTAAACACAGGCAAACCCAGACTCAATTGGGACTTGCATTAAATGGATTTTTCTGAGACAAGGATACAGTATGTATGATGGACTATTTCACCTATTTAATCTAAGTGAACCTTCTACCTAAAACCATATTAAGGCTTAGATGCACTACACTCAGGGCAAATAAGGTGACGTTACCTAAACAAGGAAGCCTGGGAATTATGAAGTAACCACAAAGCTAATTATACTGTATACAACATCCCATTATCTAAGGATAACGCTATGTTATTTAAGTCTTGGTGTTACACTCAGCGAGATACTGAAATACTTTTAAGCCAGGTTTAGGTATGACTTAAATAATGTCCCAGATTGCAGCATTCCGAATGCAAACGGAGGAAGGCCAAGAAGGGATTGAGTGGGAACCGAGGAGGAAAGGGGGAGGGGTGCGAGCATGAGCATGCGCAGGTGGAGAGCTTGGGCAACCCGGTGTGCCTGCGGTGGGGGTAACAGACCCTGGGGTGCACCTACCAAGTACTGAGTAAGGAAACACTTATTTATAAACCACCGAATTCAAGGAACGCCGATAAGTGGGGCCCTACTATAGTAAAATAATTAAACACATTTTAGGGATTTGAGAGGGGGAAGGAGGAGAGCCTCCCACATTAAGAGGAAACACACTTACTGGGGGTCTGGGATACAAAACTAACCTTTCCTAGTTGCAATAGCAGAGAAAACAAAGTCTTTACAAAGTCTTTTATATGACCGGGACTAAGCCTGGAAAGTCCTGGAACTGAATTCGGCGTGCAGTTCCTGCCGCCACCGCTCTTTCCACTCTGGAGGTGCTGAGATCCCTTGACCGGGAGCGAGTACCAAACGTCCTGGTACTCTTTTCGGCTTGTAGTTACAGCCGCGGCCTCTACGAAGTATTCTGAGAATTTGGCCCCGAAAAGTGATATTCTCGCCTTGAAATTTCTGAAGCCGGCTCGCGTCTATTTCTCACAGAGCATCTTTTGGTCGGTTCAAATTTGCTTCTGCTGTCTTGGCGCTTAGAATCTCCTGAGCTGATTGGCTGCTAGGTTTCTTATAGGATTTCAGTCCCATTCACAGAATACCTCAACCAATCAGAGCGTGGGAATATTTCCAACAGCTTATCAGCGATTTGCCGGTACCGTGAAGCTGGGCGGGCACAGATTTCAATTCGGCAAAGGGGCATGAGCCAACCTGGCATCTCTGCTACTTAGCATATTGAACCTACTCCCTGGGCTAGACTCCTCAGAGTCTGGGGATGGGCAAATGGTATCCAGATAGCCATTATTCATGCCAGGATGTGGGTACTAAAGAATAACTCCAGTACTCCACCCGCCCTAACACCTTGATGTCTGACTTTCAAGTCTGGGACCCGAGCAGACTCTGTGGCACCAAGCCTGTTGGCCATCTGGTCTCTCGGAACCAGGGACATGGAAATTCCCAGCTCATATACAGTGCATAAAACATATATACCTTTATACACCATGTTAATAAAAATCTCACAAAATTCTTCTAAGTCCCTCGTCCCCTAGGATCTACTGAAAAGATGCGCACGTTCATTTTCAGAGCTCCTAGACCTTCCTATAAGAAGTTTACTAAAAAAAGTTGCTTCAAATAATGCTTAGGTTAAGTTTCAGAGTTGCTTCTATTGTATTGAAGCTGGATTTAGAAATAATTTCACTCTCGCAACCTCATGGATGGTTGGAGACACTCCAAACCCCTCTACCGTGTCCGGGTGTTTGGGCATATACTGCGGGGGACTCCCCCTAACCCAGGGACCCCTGACTATACCTTGTATATGTGAATCCCTATGCCCCCTTTTACCTTTCTGGTCTGTGCTGAAGCAGGGCATCCTGGCAGTGAGCCGCGTAACTGCTTTCCAGGGAGTACATTGTCCGGAGGTCTGTGTCTACATGTACCTGGGAATCTGACTCGGCTCCCGGATACATTTTTGGGGTGGTCAGCAACTCTGAACCCCAGATAGCTACTGTAGATACAATCCAACAACACTTTTACCGCAAAGTCCACCCTGAAACTCATAGCCTGAGACTCTCCACTGGTTAGCACTCCTGGAAAGGCAAAAGACACATACATGCTTTATTGTCTCATATTTTACATACAATGCATGACAGTACATATACAACAGTCAGGCCCCAGAGCTGACACTCTAGGACCCCAAAACATGGATCAGGGGCAACCAAATGGGCTTGACCTTTATTAGTGAGCCTGGTTACCCTCTCACCGTCACAATAATGTATATTATCTTTAACTGTGAATGCTATGTCTTGTATATAATGTATACCCTGTTCAATTATGTAACTATATTTGTAACCATGTATTATTTGTCATCTTAACTCTATGCCCAGGACATACCTGAAAATGAGAGGTAACTCTTAATGTACTACTTCCTGGTAAAACATTTTATAAATAAATAGCCTGAACAAAGACATTCTGCTTTGCATGTAACCATTAGATGTTGTGCTCTCAGTGAATCCACATATTTAACCTAAATTAACGTTAGGTTAATTATAATGCCTATGCACTAAAGGAAGGAGCCTAATTTTAACAGAGTGCTGCTCCTTAAATAACGTATGGTTATTTTGTGTCCGTCCGTTAGTGCTAATTATATGCAAAAGATATGTTCCTCCAAGAGTACATCGCATATCCACGAAAAGCCATTCAGGTTAAGGAAGTCATTTAAAGCAGCAGTCAAAGCTGTTGTTTTTTTGTTTTTTTCCCTTTAATATCTGCATTAATACAATCCACACAATGATAAGGATGAGCTAAATTACCTATCGATCCGTTCTCCTGTGATTGATCGGCAAAGATTCGGCTCGGGGTTCACTAAATGGCTGTCAGTGCCGCACAAGAGGACCAAAGATGCAAATTTCTGAGGGAAGATCATGTGACCAGGCAGTCACTGGATACAATTGGTGCACTGCTAGAGAGAGGGCAGGGCTCAAAAAGGGCCTGTTTGAGAAGAGCAAGGGGTTGTGACTTGGTAAATAGAAACAGAAAATGCTTGTTACATTATAATACATAAATAGAGTTTAAATAAATGCTACAAGTATTTTATCATAGTACAAAACTGATTAAAAAAAACATATAGGATATTGCTTGGTCTGCAGCTTTAATCTGGCGTTATTTGGGTCACACCTGAGGGTGGGAGGGAGAGAGCATGAGATCATATCTCCCATGTATCTAAGGTGAGCAACTTTTAGAGCACAGGTGTCTCTCTATAGGTCGTTTGATGGGACAAACATATAGTGCTTGAGACTCAATTAAAAGAGTCATGTTAAGCTAATGCAAGGCAGTGCTAACTTAATAATTAAAATATAATGGTTTATTCTTGTATAGCGCTGCTAGTTTTACGTAATGATTTACAGAGAAATTTTGCAGGCACAGGTCCCTGCCTTGTAGAGCTTGCAATCTTTATTTTTGGTGCCGGAGGAGCTGGCACTGGGAATTGAACCAGGTTTGCCTCAAACTCTGTGCCAGTCAGTGTATTTACTCACAGAGCCACTCCTTCAGCCCGCTCAAAATGTTCTATTCTAATGTGATAACTAACGTCTGTTCTTTTTGCATATAATTAGCTTTGTTGTTACCTGTTAAACTCAGGGGAAATAATGTTAATTAGCTAATTAACCTGATTTAACTGAGCTCTGTGAATCTTCCTCTAATGAAGTAACAGGTTTATACTGTTACTACTGTACATTAATAGGGGGGAAAGCCCATGCCCTGTCATCTGAATAGTACAGTGTTATTTTAACTTCTGACTTCTAAGTATAAAAAACAAAGTTTTCCCTGATTACAGGCGTGATCGTATCTTGACTCCCAGAATTTAATGATGCAGAGTTCACCTGTTACTTTTATTTTGATTCACATCTTTATCACAATAATGAGGATTTACTTGGGGGTTTCTTTAACCATATTATTTTTCAGTGGATAAGTGACAGTTTCACTACCAGCAGGTTACAGATAAGCAGCACAATGCTATCAGAACAAATCAAATCAAATCAAATCAGCTTTATTGGCATGACGAAAGAACATTTCAGTATTGCCAAAGCGTGAATAAAAGGGGATGGGGGACAATAATTACACGAATACTAGGGGGTAGGGAATAATGATTGCACGGTATATGGGTAACAGTTTCACACATCTATATAACAAGATTTTTTTAAAAAGAACTCGCCTCCCTACCTAATTCTATATTGACACCTAGTTAGTCTAGTGAGCTGTGCATCTTCATGGGTCCACCTCATTCTTAACTATATTCTGGTGACACTGAGCAACATCCCCATAGAAATGATAGAATTATAGGAGTCTGTCTAGGGAAAACAGAGCAACCTTCATGATATGTATTTCCTTAGCAGAGTAGTTTTCCAGTGCATTGAATGCTGCAGGCTAGATCCTAGGGATACTCATTAAAAGGGAGCTAAAAGTAGGAGAAAGTGCTACATACAGTAGTAAGTTCATGCCTAAATTCTTGATATATTCTATCCTGTTTCAACTCTGCCCTCTCTCAAGCTAAACAAACCTACTTTTCTGCATTAATCAACACGAACAAGTCTAATCCACGCCGACTCTTCTCTGTCTTTGACTCTCTACTCAGACCACCCTCAGCTGCTTCTTCTTCTTCCTCCATCTCACCTCAGGACTTTGATGACTATTTTAAGGAAAAGGTGGAATCCATACGTCAGAACATCCCCTGTTTCCTACTCCCATCCTACACCGCTTCCTAACTCTCCTCCTGCCTTCCTTGACTAATTTTGCACTGTTTCAGAGGAGGATGTGTCATTGTTGATCTCCTCTTCTCCCTCTATCACTTGCCCTCTTGACCCCATTCCCTCCCATCTCCTAAAACCTCCTGCTCCTACTATAATCCCTACACTCACACACATTTTTAACTCCTCCCTCTAATCTAGTACCTTTCCATTCTCCTTCCAGCAAGCTACAGTTATACCATTACTCAAAAACAGCAAACTTGACCCTACCTGTCTTTCTAACTATCAACTTGTCTCCCTCCTGCCTTTTGCCTCCAAACTCCTTGAATGTCTTGTTTTTTCTCACTTGCTCCACTATCTCAACATCTATTCTCTCCTAGACCCTCTACCATCTCTCTTCCGCACTGCTCACTCGACTGAACCAGCCCTCACTAAAATAACTAATGACCTCCATGTTGCCAAAGACAGAGGTCATTACACTCTGCTCATATTATTCAACCTCTCTGCAGCATTTGACACCGTGGACCACCCTCTTCTCCTTCACATTCTTCATACTCTTGGTATTCGTAACAAAGCTCTATCCTGGATCTCCTCTTACCTCTCCCATCGTACTTTCAGTGTCTCTTCTGCAAACACCTCCTCCTCCTCTATCGATCACTCTGTGGGGGTACCCCAGGCTCTGTCCTGGGACCTCTTCTCTTTTCTTTGTACACATTTTCTCTAGGTGACCTAATCACATCTCTTGGGTATAAATATTACCTCTATGCTGATGACACACAAATCTACTTTTCAACCTCCGACCTTACACCTGCTGTACAAACCTAAGTTTCTGAATGTCTCTCTGTGATATCATCCTAGATGGCTCTCCGCCTCCTTAAACTTAACATGGCAAAAACAGAGCTCCTCATACTTCCTCCCAAACCTGGCCCTAATATCTCCTTCCAAATTACTGTAATGTTGGAAGCACGATCATTCACCCAGTAGCCCAAGCACGCTGCCTAGGGGTCACACTGGACTCCTCTCTCACATTCTCCTCTCACAATCAAAATGTTTCTAAAATCTGTCACTTTTTCCTCTGCAATATTACAAAGCTACGCCCCTTCCTCTGTTGCTTGACTGCTAAAACTCTGACTCAGGCCCTCATTCTCTCCCATATTGATTACTGTAACCTCCTGCTGTCCGGCCTTCATGCCTCTCATCTGTCCCCTACAATCTATCCTAAACTCTGCTGCCAGAATCACTCTACTCTTTCCTAGATCTGTCTCAGCGTCTACTCTGCTGAAATCACTCTCCTGGCTTCCGATCAAATCCCGCATCTCGCATTAAATTCTCCTCCTCACTTTTAAAGCTTTACAATCTTCTGCTCCTCCTTACATCTCATCCCTAATTTCTTGCTATGCACCATCCCGACTCTTGCGTTCTTCTCAAGGATGTCTTCTCTCCACCCCCTTTGTATCTAAAGCCCTCTCCCACCTTAAACATTTCTCACTGACTGCACCGCACCTCTGGAATCCCCTTCCCCTTAATACCCGACTAGCACCCTCTCTATCCACCTTTAAGACCCTCCTTAAGACACACTTGCTTAAAGAAGCATATGAGTAGCACCATGGCTAATACTATACGCATGATACATCAAGATTGGCCCCTTGCAGATGCACTTACGAGAATGCCATCCCACTGTACGTTATTCCTACTTACCAATTAGATTGTAAGCTCATCGGAGCAGGGACTCCTCTTCCGAAATGTTACTTTTATGTCTAAAGCCCTTATTCCCATGACCTGTTATTTATATTATTTGTTATTTATATGATTGTCGCGTTATTACTGCTGAGAAGCGCTATGTACATTAATGGTGCTATATAAATAAAGACATACAATACAATACGATATATAAACAGATAAGAACTAAGCACCCCTTCTTCTTATATTTTCTTTGTTAGTTGCAATTTTTTAATCTCCGACACTACTTTTAAAGATATTCCATAAATCCACACCTGAGACTGCAACGCTCCAGTATCAGCTCATGAGACTGCCACACTCCAGTATCAGCTCATGAGACTGCCACACTCCAGTGTCAGATCATGAGACTTCACACTCCAGTATCAGCTCATGAGACTGCCACACTCCAGTGTCAGCTCATGAGACTGCCAAACTCCAGTGTCAGCTCATGAGACTTCACACTCCAGTATCAGCTCATGCGACTGCAACACTCCAGTGTCAGCTCATGAGACTGCCACACTCCAGTGTCAGCTCATGAGACTGCCACACTCCAGTGTCAGCTCATGACTCCTTGTTCTGGCACTCCTTTTTCACCGGCAAAATTAAGTTTTGCGGATGCCGTAGTACTCTGCAGTAATGATAGGTGGCGCTAGTGTGCTCGTATGTCTTTAAACTAAATGCAATGTACCCCACCCATAATTCCCATAATTATCAATGTGAAAAAAACTTCCGATGATTGACAGAAATCCCGAACTGCAAATACCTTACTGAAGACCATTTTCACTAAACAGCATTAGGTTACTTATCATGATGTAACCTAAGTCCATAACGTTATAAGTGCATGTTTTATTCCCGTCATTATTATAGCATCTACTATAAATGAAATGAAGCATGTTAATTCTACAAAGTAATAATTATGGCAGACTTACCTTTGCCAAATGTGGCCTGATGCAGGTTCAGCCAAAAGCAGGGATAGCCAGGATTTCTTTTGTCGAGAGATCCCACCTGCTGGGATAATAGAATTAATACTTACAAATGGAGACAGAGTACAAGACGTATTTGTGGGTGAGAACTTGCGTTCCAGGGATCATCATTAATCAGTGTGATTGAGTGCAAATACAGAGGCTGAGGCATACCGTGCAGAAATAAGGTTTTAGAACAGTATCGTACACCTCATGCAGAAGTTTAAACTTATGTGACTAATAGCCTTAGCTCCAAGATTTTCAGGAATTTATAAAAAAAATGTTTGCAGGAACTTTTGAACAGGTTCACAAGTCTCTATATCTCACAACTTTATTTCATACATCACTTTTTCCCCAATGGGACTCAAACGCTTGACAATTACAGTGTAGGGCAGAGGTGCGCAAACGGGGGGGGCGCAAGATTACCTGCAGGGGGCGCTGGGTTTACAGATACCCCGCGCGCTTCCCGAGGGCATTTAAATTAAATGCCAGGGGAGCGGCGAAGGCCTCTGTAAACTTCTCTTACCTTGGCCAGACAGATTCTGGAGACATGTAACGCATGCATCAAATGACGCCACAGGGTCACCTGATGCCATGTTTCCATGGCAACATGACGTTCTAATGTCAGAATGCTGAAGCCAAAGTACGGAGGGTGGATAAGGGGCGGGAGAGCCGGCAGGGAGGCGCAGGGGAATAAGATTGTGCACGGTGTGCAGCAAATAGGGATTTTACATACATAATCCCTGCCCAGATGAGTTTACAAGCTATGTTTTTAGTGCCTGAGAAACAAAGAGATAAAGTTACTTGCCCGAGGTTACTAGGAGCCAACACCAGACATGGAACCAGGTTCCCCTAATTCGATCTCGTTCTCATTATTTACAGTCAATGTCTTTACTCACTGAGCCGCTCCTTCTCCGACATCTGGACGCCAATACGGTAGCTTGGTTAAGTATCACATTTTCCTATTAATTCTTAATATTAATAGAGGGTCACCAAGATTGTGATTGTGATTGCAGTCACCTGCAAAAAAGCATATGCCAACTAATAAACTCCACACGGCTTACTCTATCTCTTTCTGGACCAGAGGTACGAAGTTGCCCAAATTTGCTAGGCCTATGCTCTGATCAAACTTTTGGGGAAAGTTCAAAGATAGAGAGAAAAAAAGCTGGTTAGCAATTTTTAACCTCAAAGTTTCGGCCGAAATTGACAAAGTTAAAGTGAAATTCGACATTTTTGTTCAATATATGTCAATTTAGCCTGAGAGGAATTTACCCTGAAATATGAGGGAGATGAGGGAGATAGAGAGATGAGGGAGATAGAGAGATGAGAGAGATAGAGAGATTAGAGAGATGAGGGGAGAGAGAGAGAGAGAGAGAGAGAGAGAGAGAGAGAGAGAGAGAGAGAGAGAGAGAGAGAGAGAGAGAGAGAGAGAGAGAGAGAGAGAGAGAGAGAGAGAGAGAGAGAGAGAGAGAGAGAGAGAGAGAGAGAGAGAGAGAGAGAGAGAGAGAGAGAGAGAGAGAGAGAGAGAGAGAGAATCAGAGAGAGAGAGAGAGAGAGAGAGCCATCTGCTCTGAAATTTGCAAAACCCATATTTTAGGCTGTAGCGATTGTTATTTGGCGAACTCCTTCCAAATATTTTTCAACTTTTTAAAAAGTTTGACTTTTCCATGTGCATGAACAGGTTTGCATTTTGCCAGCTTTGTGAAATTGAGTTTGTAATGAGCAGTAAAGTGCTACAATGTAAAGCGGCATTACAGCTTATGACTTACAGTAGGATGGTTCAAAACAACAGTTGTTGTTTTTTTACTTAGGTATTTCTCTAAAATATTAATATCCTACAGTCAGGTATTTGACCAGCCATGGTGTGCTGTCAGTCTGTAGATATTCACACTGCGCCTTAGAAAATCCCTTTATAAACCTTTCATGCATATTTTTTCCATTTCCCATCAAACATAACAAAAAAACATCCATAGGCAGCATCTGAGCCTAGAATAATGAGTATATATTTTTATCTCATTTTTGTGTTTTTCTGAAACTAATTTTCTCTCACCTGAAGTCAGCAAGAATATGAAAGACCCATAATTAAAGCATACTGCAAGGAAAAAGGAATGTCTTTTTTTTATCGTGTAAGCAGCATCTGTAGCAGGAAAAAAAAACCCTGCAAATCTGAATGCATTTGCAGATGGAAGCAGCTGTGAATCCTTGTTCTGGTTGAGAGCTGGTGAGAATTTCAGATGTTTCCTCTCTTCTAAATTGAGTCAGGGAAGCAATAGGCCTCAAATGCTTTGCATGCAACTGATATATTTCCCATCCCAAGAATAACAAGTGTGTAGCAATTAATGTTTGTCTGAACCAGCTGCACAGCCGGTCATATGCATAATATTTTGGCATCCTCAAACTATCGATTTGCAAATCTTTTGTGCTCTTTGCTGTACTTCCTGCCAGGAAGACATTAGTGCCTTTATGTAAGTTTTCAGATGGAAAATTACTTGCAATTAAAGTAAGTTTAGGAGAGGAGGATTACACCAGAATGCAGATTAACATTTTCTCCAAAGAGATTTTAGGTTTTCTGCAGAAACTTAGATTGTTACGTAAACCTGTTTTTTATATTTTAGTGAAAAGTTGGGACTTGGGTAAAAAAGCCATCAAGCTTACTGTACCCACAAAGATAATAACATCTCAGCAATTTGGGGGCAAAATGTATGTAAAGAGATCCCTTGTTATTTGGCATCTGTTATTAACTTGACTGACAAAATTCACGTTTCAAGCAGTCAAGGAAAATATGGTGCAGCCCATATCCTATTTTATTTATTTATAAAATGTTTTACCAGGAGAGTGCATTGAGAGTTAGCTCTCGTTTTCAAGTATGTCCTGGGCTTAAAGTTATGATGACAGATACATGGTTACAAATACATAGTTACATTAATTGAGCAGGGTTATACATTATATACAAGACACTGCTGTCACGGGAGACCAGTACTTTTCCACCGAAACCACCGGGATCACCAGCACCAGACAGGACAAAGTTGTTGAATAAAATGGGGTTTATTCCGGCACGCCAGCAGACAAACAAAGATGTTCAAAACACGATACAATACCAACTGGGGGCCTGGGGAGTAGACTATAGCCTCGCTAGGTGCAGGGGCCTGCTTCAAGCAGGCTTGTCCTGCCGCTTCTCATCCAGGATCTCAGAGGGCTGATCACACAACAGCCCCTCTGAGATATCTCTCCAGCTGGTCACTGGAAAAGATCAAACTCCTTCTCAGAAAGTCTATCTGTCTCTCAGATAGTCCTCTGAGGGTAGATCTCCACACTCCTTCCCAGTGTCTCTCAGTCTGTTAGCCTCTCTTGCTCTCAGATGTTCACTGAAGGTAGAACTCCACACTCCTTCCCAGAGTGTCTCTCTGAAGGTAGCTCTGATTTTCTGATCAGCAGCACCCCTTATATAGCCCTCTGTGGCAATCTCTTGCATGGGAGTTGGCTGCTGGACAATCAGAGCACAGCTTAAGTTAGTGCCACAATAGCCAGAGGGCGTGCTAAGAACCTATCCCTGATTAAATCAGAGTCCCATCCATACAAATGTACACATAATCCAATTAACACTTTACAGGGCTGACTCCCAAATCACATCACAGAACAATGTTGATTCATTAAACTGTGGGGTTGCATTTACAGGGAATAACAAATACAGACTTTGAAATACATTCTTACAGACATGGAAATACATTTACACATTCCCTGTTCTTCCCCAGATATATAAAGTACATTTGGCCAAAATAAGCCTTACAAAGGTGGCCAAGTTACATAGATTTAGGTAGCTAGCTGGGCTTCATTTCAGTTTTGTGATGCCAGTAACCCCTATTGTCACAACTGCATGCACAGTAAGGCCGAGTCCATAGAAGGACAGGCCGTGCTGAGGCGTGCGGACGCTCCGCGCTGAGCCCCTGCATCCTCAATGAGGATGCCTTGAGAGGGGGCTCACGCGAGTGTCCGCAGGCGTGCTAACGAGATGGAGGTTTCAGCCGAGCGCCAAGCTGTTTTTCAGCGCGCTGTCGGCTGAAAACCTCCAATCCCAGCACAGCAGTGTCGACGCCACGGCGCCGTGACGTCGGCGTCAGTGCGTCGCGGGCGATTGGCCCAGCGACGTCACTGCCCCGCCTCCAACCACCTCCCCCCGGCTCCGATTGCGCCCGCTGGCTCGCCTGTATGGGCATGAAATCGCCCAGATTTCAGCAGGCGAGCCTCAGCGTCAGCGCGGTTCGGATCGGCTCACCACTCTATGGCCCGGGCCTAAGAGATAATATATTATAGGTGTATGTAACAGTTACAGACCAGATTCAAATGTGAGACATCTTTAGTTTTAAAAATTAAAATTGCATTGATTTTTCAAAATGTGCAAATTGTATTTAAAGCCCATTGTCAACATTTTAGCTTTAATAAAACAACATGAGGATGTTTTTATGATGCAATACTTTTTTGAACATTCTTTATACTCTGTAAAGAAATGATTGTTTTAGAAATCTCATGGTCAAAAAAAAGCATTGCATAATAATAACCTCCCCATGTTGTTCTATTGAAGCTAAAGTGTTGATGATGGATTTTACAAGCAATGTGCACTTTTTTTTCTTTTTTAAGTGGTAGGTTAAAAAATGCATTTCTTTCTTTAGAAGCTTTCAAATAAAGTGCTTTCTAGCTGGATATTTTTCCGAAACTTTCACTGTGGGGGAATAATAGGTTTTGAATGCACGGAAGGTGTAAAGGGAAGCTAGGATTATACAGGGTCCATAACATGATCAATACAGTAGGTGATCACCAAAGAATCCTCTAATGTTGCACTCAAACCATAATTGTTCAATTTCAGGAAACTGGACTAGATGTCTGTAGATAGATAGATATTAATAGTTGATACTTGAATCTACTGAGAAGGGTAGTGTCTGATAAAATTAAAAACAATAACATTTTATTTAAACATAACTCATCTAGGTGCACAAATATATACAGTGAATACTAAATAAATATAAATTATCCCCAGTAGTGGGATAGGATGCTTGGAATATGATCAATATCAGTTCCTTAGAGACACTTATGGTATACAATAATACCTTACTATTTAAGTTCTCTTAGAGAGACACAGTTAATTGACAGCATCCATACAAGTTAAAATTGTGATGTAAATTTGCATTATACTGCTGACACTGCCAGCCAGATACAATTGTATACAATGTATTAGTAGTGTATATTAGTATCTCCTTGAAATAAATTTCTCATGTTGCAATATTACCATCTGTTCAATGGTTACTCCCACAGCACAAATATGCAACAAAGGTATCCCTGATCCGTGTATCTGTGATTCACAATACCACCATCATGTAAGTGGCTAGCTGAGCACATAATAAGACCAATAGTATGTAGTCCTTACTAGTGTGTCATCAATGAATACTCCGCAGTGCTGCTAGAAACTAGATGTTCTTAACTTTTATCAATGTGCCTAGGGTATTGCTGACGTCATGACAATTGATGGGGACGGATGCTGATTGACATGGATGGCAGACAGCAGAGCCCAGAAGTATAGCGATAGCACTTACCTTCGGCTGAGATCGCGCTGCACGTGACGGCACGCCCGCACTGTATCCAGGCGGCGCGTGTACGGCACTTCACCACGATCTGCGGTCTTTAGGGAGCATTTTTTAGTGGCGGGGGGCATGTACCCTCCCTCATTAATATCACACACAGACTTTCCCAAACTCGGGAGCAGCAGAGTGGAAGGTGGGCGGAGGCAGAGGATAGGGTCCCTCCAATTGTCTCCCTGCCACCCCACGTGACGCGTCGGCGCACGGGATCACAATCCTGTTGCATCCCCTGCTGGCTGACGCGTCACAGCGCTTAGTGAGCCTGGCAGTGAGCAGGGACAGGGGCCGACTCGGGAGGAAGTCAGGAGCAGGTGATTGGCGCCACATGGCCACGTGTACCGTCGGATGCAGCGGGACCTCAGCCTTACTTCTCTCTCCAAAGGTGAAACTCAGGATAGGCTTGATATGCTCTTTTCACTCAGTGCAGCTGCATGTATTTTCAAGCACGCGATAAAAGTTAAAAACATCTAGTTTCTAGCAACACTGCGGAGTATTCCCTGATGACACACTAGTAAGGACTAGTACTGTAGATTTGAGTATCCGCTATTAATTATCTATCTATCTACAGAAATCTAGTCCAGTTTCCTGACATTGAACAATTATGGTTTGAGTGCACCAATACGGGATTCTTTGATGATCATCTCTTGATCCTTTTTGTATCTGTGCAGTTTACTCCCCATGAACCCCATTATCAGATATTATTAATTTGGAATCTTAAGGTAGAGCGGGTGATTTATCTGTTTTGAGGGTCAACAACATAACTGACCAGAAGGGAATAGTTATTTTATAGTGAAAGTTCTCGCAACAGTATTTTGCTTGTTTTTACCCCAAAATAAACTAATACTATCCTGTGTGATGTAGCATGTTTTCTGAAGAGACACTTCATGGAAGCTCACAGAGTGCCTTTAGTGTGAGAGCCTCTATCAGCAATATATAATAATAACTGTATTTTCTCCCAAGCACTTTATAATTACAGTATAGTGTGCAGCACACAGGGATTTTTAATGACACAGTCCCTGGGCAGATGAGCTTACAATCTATGTGCTTTTGGTTCCCGAGGCAGAGGAAGATAAAGGGACTTGCCCAAAGTTCCAAGGAGCTGACACTGGGAATTTAACCAGGTTCTCCTGTTTCAAACTCTGTGCTATTGTTTACTGCCAGTGTCTTTATTCAGTGAGCCGCTCAGTCTCATTTCTGTATGGCAGTGTCTAGAGATTTCAAGTAACTAAGCTATACCTTCATGAAAAGGCAGTCTGCAGAACCATGGCCTGCCTCTAATAAGAGGCACTGTGGAAAAGAAATGGTCTACGCAGGACTCATTTTCTCTCCTCATGCTGGAAATCATCATTCCCTATGTCTCTTAACAAGACATTTAAACAATCTCTTACTAACAATATCATAGTAATTCAGCAGTCACATGACTCAGGAGCAAAGATAGAAATAAAGTATAAGGATAAAGTAAGCAATCTCTTAATATCTATCCCTAGGGTATACAGATACTGTATCAGACCATGATGACTATTCCCAAATAATTAATATTCTGTCACTTAATGGATTACTGGCACTTCCCTTCATTAACCATGTTTTGGCTGTTTGTAATGTACAATGCAGCAGGGAATTCTATATTGCAATAGATGGAAGCGAAACAACTAATGTACTGTATTGTGCAACTTGAATGCCGACAGCTACATTCCTAATATCTGCAATTTAAATGCTAGTTGTGTTAACTTCCCATTGTAACAGAGGAACCCATCTACAAAGCAGAGACTCCTTAATAATATTATAGTTAGTACATAAGAAAATAAGAAAAATACATTTTAATGGCTATACCCAGAATCTTTTGTGTCCAGCTTTTGTAATATTCATTATGTAAGAAAGGCTGGAATACCAGATTTATAATACAGAAAATATTATTCTCCATTCAACAAGAGAAATAACCAAAAGTAGAGAACATATGGCAGAATTGGAGTGCAGGGTGTAGGCAAACAGCGAAGACCTATTCCTCTTGCTAAGTGGTGGATCAGATCTAACATGCTTATCTAGTGAGGTTGAAAACATTTATTACTTCCTGCTGACATCTCATTAATGGCACAGTGGCAAAGCTGCCTCCTTGTGCTTTCCTTCATCACACTTGCTAACATGATTAGACTATTACGGATGGAGTGATTTCATTAGACTTGATATGAAATCCAAGCCAAAGCTTATTGTTTACTCCCAAATGTTTGCTTAGTTGGCAAACCTCTCCTATATCCAAAGTATAGGAGTACTGTGCATATTTAGTGTAAGTGAGCATCTATCACGTCTGCCTACTGTCATGTGGAAAGAAATAAGAACTGGGTCTCAGGAATAATAACGCTCCCACTGTTTAAGCAGATGGGGAGATCTGTTTTGAGTGAACAGTGTGGCTACGGTCATTAGAGAAAAGATGTTCAAGTTCCGGTTCGGTTAAATACCCCTTCTATTCCCTACCAGCAGCCACCTTACACAGTATGTGCCTTTTAAAGCAGCATCTCAGCATATATTTAGAAAACAGCAGATTTGACAGAATTAGCAACTTTATTAACCCTTTAGCTGTGGCCACAATATAGTTTTTGACTGATGGTTCAACCTCCTTTTAACAAAACAGTGGCACTTTGCTTAAATTCAGAGGAGCACAATACGTTTGAAAAAGGTGTTAAAGCTGCAGTTCAAGCTGCCGTTTTTACATTTTTTTCCCCATTCAATATGTGCATCAATACAATCTGCACACTGACAAGTGATTAGCGAAGTTGCCGATCGACCCGTTCTCCTGTAATCGATCGCTGAAGATTCGGCTAGGGGGTTCTTTATATCACTGTTAGGGCTGCAGAAGATTACCCAAGATGCAAAGTTCTGTGTGGAAGATCATGTGACCAGGCAGGCACTAGATACAACTGGTGCACTGCTAGAGAGAGGGCAAAAGGGGTGTGCCAAAGCCTGTCTCAGAAGAGGAAGGGGATGTGACTTTGTAAATGGTTGCTATAGAAACAAAAATGCTTGTGACATAAGAATACATTAAAAAATGTCTTTGAAAATAGTTTTTTTTTAAATGCTACAAGTATTTTCTCATAGAACAGAACTGATTTATTTAATAAAAACACACGTGTAGTATATTTCTTGAACTGCAGCTTTAATAGCTGTACACAGGTTTAAAAAGTTAGAGGTAAAATAATGATAGAGATAGAGCTCCCGTCTTAAAGATGGAAGACATGAATGTGTAAATCTGTAAGTAAGATTAGCATTCCCTATCCACTGATACATGACAGTGCAATCACAGCCCACTACTAGTGCAATACATTTAATGACATTATTGCCAATCACACATTAAATAGTGTAAATTATGGTGGGTAAAAAAAAACCTCCACCATTGTACTGGGGAGGGATTTGTGACCCTTTATTAACCACCATAACTTATTTAATGTGTGGTTGAACCTAGAGATGGGTGAATTTCTTTGACAGATTTGGATCCACAGTGAACCAATCTCAAAAGAAGGCGATTAGCTTTTTGCAGAGCTTGCATTATTATTGCCAATACAATCAGTGGATTCTGCAATCCATTGATGGCTTTGTAGAATGCAATCTGCGGATTCAGAAATCTGTTGGTGGATTTTTAAGAATCCACCTACGGATTGCTGAATCAGCGGATTGGAGTTTACACACCCGTCAATGGATTGTATGCATTCGAGGTTTTTGATGAATCCGCGCGGATTAGAACTGGCCAAATCATTTTGTGAATTTTACACCGCCAAACGGATTTTGGGCGGAAAATGTAAGACAGTGTGGAACACGGATTTGGGCTGCTTCGCCCATCTCTAATTAAAACCTATCCCAGCTCCTAATTGCCAAGTCAGTATAACCAGTCTCACACTGATGAGACCAAAGTGGTCAAAACCGATGCCTGTGAGAAGTTTACTGGTAATGCACTTCTTTATCCCAGGCTGTACTCAAAAGCTGTGTAATGTGGCAGGCATGCGCTTATAGGGGTTCATGTTACAATTGATTTGAAGCAAAAGCTGACACTGTGTGCTTATTTGCATGTGTAACCCCCTGTCTATGCACAGCAACACTAGAACTCTTCCCCCTAACAGGTTCCTCTCCATGGACATGTGACTGTATAAGCCTGTAGGAAGGCTGATGAAGGGACTATATGAGGGGAGTGAGCCTTAGAAACAGGGGGCAGCCGTGAAAGTGTTCAGATCCAGAGACTCCTACATAACGGGACCTGCACGTGTCCCAGGAGGAGACAGGACAGCTGATCAGTGGAGAACCCAGCTCCAGAGAACCGGAGCAGGAGATCACCAACGAAGGGGATCCACTGAAGAGTCATAGCAAAAGTGATAGCACATGCCATATCTTTACGAAGTACAGGCCTGCCACCTACAGTGAATATACACATGCCCCAACGGCATGTTATGATTTGCATTATGCTTTGTATGTAGTGATCCTATTCCTAAGGATTACGTGAGTATTGATTACCTATGTCCTATATCTATTCATTCTATTCATAAACCAGTTATATATATAGCCTTGTGCTGTGTCCCCTTTCTAATGTTCCCACGCATGCATTGGACATACTAAGGAACCCACCTCAAAGTCAGTAGTACAGTCTGAGGTATAGTAAAAAGAAGAGGGGTTACATGTGTCATTTTCCAGAATCCCTAGAAGAAGTGGAAACATTGTATCCTGAGAAATAATAGGGAAAGACAGGGTTGCAGAACTGTCTGAGACGTGAATGTGGTCACAAGTGAAATGTAGACTTGCTGCAAAGCTATTATTGCCATCCAAACTCCATGAGGCTAACATGAAATAAAGGACCGCTGAAATCTTTAATCAGAGTTAAAAAGCCAGGATTGAAAAATGAGGTTGTGGAGTTACCATAGGCTGCTATAATAGGCTCTAGAAGAGTTTGGAGATACAGTAGGGCAGTGTGAACTTCAGTCTCAGCCCAATAAGCATTAGTTGCTCCACCTGCTCCAAGACCCAGAATGACTAGAAGACTTCCTGATGAGCACCAACTCTGGTATGATAGGTATCTGCACCCAGGTCCCTACAGGACAAATTACTCTATTCTGCAGATATATCTCCAAAGATCTTCAGTGTTGCTGTATTTTCATCCCCCAAATAACTTATTTTTATACATGCCTTTTTGATATCCTGATCCCATATTATCTTAATAAAATATTATATTATATTCTGGTCATCAATTAACAAAATATGGAAGTTCTGAAAATAATATAAAATTATAACCTGCATTTCCCAAGTGCATCATTCTTCCCTTAATTACACGTGGAGTCTTTCCGAATCACTACATATCACTTATTAGTAGCTTACATTTTAGTCACAGCAAAGGAATGTGATGATTTTTTTACCCAGAATAACCTCATTGTGGTGAAGAAAATGTAAGAGGCTGACAGTGCCGAGAACGCTGAACATAATTAAGCAACGTGCCATATTTATTTTGCTTTTAAATTGGGAAATCATGTTTCCCCCATAACAAACACTCTCCAATTAGCCTAATTAACATATTCTTAGCAAAATAAAGGAGTTATTTAGTATGAGGGATTTCTAATTTTACAAATGAATTTACTCATTTTATGTACATATGTATAGTGATACACTGATGTTATCATTCACTTGTATTCTAATACATTTATTGATATGTTGCATTATAATCTGCACTCCCCTTCCATTATATAATAGGACGTGATTATGGTCTCTTGCATTCTCACATAGCGCCACGGCATTTTAAATGTATTTGCATTAATGAATATGAAAGCCAACATTAAGATATGTTTATGCACTAAGAACTCTGAAAAACAGGTAAGAAAAGAACATTTATATACAGCAGCTGATATCCCTAGCTATAGCATGCTGAATTGTATCTGATCCTTTCCCTTCAGATTTATAGAGCTCATATGTTGGAATTTCACATCTGCTAACCTTCTAAATGACGTATTTAGTAACAGTTACAGTACTACAGTGCTCTACTGTACAACAGATATAGCAAGCACAATGACTGTGTGGCAGTATGCCTAAAAATGTGCTATCATGAGACTCTCAAACATTTAGCACCGGAGATGCTGGACATACCCTGTTTCATTTATATGTTTGTCCGGATCTAAAGCTTATTATAAGGGAAGATGTTTATGAAGGGAATGATGAAAATGTAGAGACCTTGTGGATAGAAATTAGCAGTGGAGGTAAAAGTATAAAGAAAATGTTTGTAGGGATATGCTATAAACCACCAAATATCTGTGAGATTGAGGAAGCTAAAATAATTTTGCAAATGGAGAAGGCATCCAAACTAGGTCATGTTTCAAGTAGGGTTCATCTGCGGGAGGCAGGCGGCAGACAATACTAGACGTATCATAGACTTAATTGACATAGCGCAAAGACACAATATCCTGTCTATGGCACTAAGTTTAGACGCCGAAAAAGCCTTTGACCGAATTGATTGGCCCTACCTCAAAGAGACGCTTGGGGAGTTTGGCATAGGGGGGAGAATGTTGGGCGCCATTCTAGCTCTCTATCGAGAACCGAAGGCGAGGGTCAGACACCAGGGCTTCCCTTCGGAAGAATTCCCGATACGGAGTGGCACCAGACAGGGGTGTCCCCTGTCCCCACTTATTTTCACGCTATGCATCGAGCCCTTGGCGGCACACATCCGTAACAGCCCAGATATAGCAGGAATTCAAATCCTAGACCAGTCACACAAAGTGGCCCTGTACACAGATGACATCATATTAATGCTGTCAAAGCCCCTTACCTCTCTGCCAACTGTCTTTAGTCTGCTAAACGAATGTAATAAGATTTCGGGCTTCAAAATTAACCAAGCTAAATCAGAAGCGTTAAATCTAAACCTGCCAAAGGTCACTGAAAAACTGATCGAACTAAATTTTAACTTTAAATGGCAAGCCTCCTCCATTAAATATCTCTGGGTAAATATTACCAAAGATTATAGCGCCTTATATAAAGCCAATTACCCCAGACGGATAAGGACTCTGTTGGAGGATCTCAGGCTCTGGTCAGGCTATGCAATTTCGTGGATTGGCAGGATCCAGAGCCTCAAGATGAACCTCCTCCCCAGAATCCTGTACCTTTTTCAGACCCTTCCTGTGCAGGTGGCCAGGGATGACATCCTCCGGTTACAGTCCTCTATGGTGAAATTTGTCTGGGGTAATAAAAAACCACGCATCAAATCTAGTACGCTAATTAGGCCAACCTTAAGAGGAGGACTAGGGGTACCTTGCTTGCTGGCATACTTCAGAGCAGCCCAATTAACCCAAATTGTTCAATGTCACATGCCAATTGACCTACGTAGATGGGTCGAGTTAGAGAAGGCATGTAGAAATACAGGACCTAATATGGCTACCAAAACAGGTCCACAGGACCATAGAAGAGCCGCTGGCGGCAATGAGGAGCTCATTGGCGATTTGGGAGGATACCAGATATAGATGTGCTCTTACCACCAGCACACGTTCATGACCCCGTTTGTAGGGAACCCTGACTTCGCTCCGGGCCTGCCGAGCAGAAACTTAATAGCCTGGAAAACAAAAGGCCTTACGAAATTATTGCATCTGGAGGGGAGTCCACTATTAAAATCCTTTGACCAAATTAAATCCGAAAGCAGGTTACCAAATTCTGAATTTTTTAGATACCTCCAGATAAGAGCATTTTATAACAAGATCCCTAACCGCCCTCGGCGTAAAAATTTTGAGCAGCTGTGTTCGGGAGGAACGAACACCACGGGACTCACTTCTCAGATATACAGAGAGGTGGTCTGTCCTGGCACTGACGACAAAACTAAACTGAGCTACAGACAGGCAGGGGAATCAGACTTAGGGGAGACACTAGAGGACGAAGACTGGGACTCCGTAGTGACGGCAGCAGCCAAAAGCTCGATATGCACGACTTTGAAGGAGAATGCATATAAGGTCCTAATGAGGTGGTATCTTACCCCACTGCGATTAGCAAAGTTTGTAAAAGACTACCCCCCATTGTGCCCCAAACAATGTGGGGAGCATGCAGACTTGCTGCACATGCTGTGGGGTTGCACCAAAGTGGCTCCTTTATGGGAGGAAATCCAAAATTGGCTACAGAGAATTCTCGACCAGCCTGTCCCCTTTGATCCCTGGCTGTTCCTGCTGGGCAGGCGCACCCGGGGGTTGAGCAGACCGGCACAGTTATTGATTGCACACTTTGCAACAGCCATGAGGTGCGAAATTGCAGCACTGTGGAAGCAAGCAGATTTACCCACACTTACGAAAATTAGGAACAGGATTTGGTATATTTGCCGGATGGAGCAATTGACGAGTTTGGTCAATGACACCGGCACAAACTTTCTAAAAGTCTGGGCCTCTTGGCTAGACCACTCAGATATCCCAGGGGTAAATGCCACCAATATTCTGCTGTGATAGTTTAAGATGTATTCTCCTCTGAAGAGCGACACTGACAATAGGGACAAGGGGTACTGGTAGGGTGGACATATGATGAAAATAGGGCTCCCACAAGAGGTTGCGCACCACAGAGGGAAGATAGCAGAAGCAGACGAAACCGAATTGGAGATGCCCCTCGTCCGGCCTAACCCTTCCCCCCCTCCCCCCCCTTGTGTTTGTCTTGTCTGTCTCATCTGTCTGTCCCCCTGTACGTTATAATTTGTTCAGGATGAAAACAGAAAGAAAATGGGAACATGATCAATAATGTATGACAATGGGTTGACAGACATTGTTTGATCTGTATCATGTCCCAATAAAAACTTTTTGTTGGAAAAAAAACTAGGTCATGTTTGCATAATGGGGATTTTAATTATCCAGACATAGACTGGGGCAATGAGATTAGCATTACAAAAAAAGGAAACAGTTTTTTGGGGGTGCTTAAAGACAATTATATGACCCAAATTATTGTTGAGGAACCAACCAGGAGAGGGGCAATACTGGATTTGGTAATATCAAACAATGTAGAAGTAATAGCACATATTCAAGTCCTGGAACATCTGGGTAACAGTGATCATAACATGGTCTCATTTGAAATAAATTATCAAAAAACAGATTACTTGGGTTCAACATAGAACCTAAACTTTAGAAAAGAAGATTTTAAAAAACCAGGACATACTTGAAAACGAGAGGTAACTCTCAATGTATTACTTCCTGGTAAAATATTTTATAAATAAAATAAATAATCTACAAGTAATACTGTACATTGGGATAATGTTTTTGCAAGGAAAAGGGTAGAAGATAAATGGGCAGTCTTTAAAACATTGTTAGAAAAGCACACTTATCTGTGTTTCCTTTGGGTAATAAGTATAAAAGAAATAAGTCAAAACCAATGTGGCTAAATAAACAGGAAGGGAAGAAATGGAAAAGAAGAGGCAAGCATTTAGATTCTTGAAGTCTGAAGGGACGAAGACATCGTATAAGAATGATAAGGAATGTAACAAAAATTACAAAAGGACAATCAAATTAACAAAAATGGATAATGAAAAAAAGAATTGCAAGAGAAAGTAATATCAACCCTAAAAGTTCTTTAAATACCTTAATAACAAAAAAATGAGAAAAGAAAATATAGGACCCTTTCAGTGTGATGGGCAGACAGATTATTGGAGATAAGGAAAAAGTAGAGGTATTAAACTCATTCTTTGCCTCTCTGTTTACTAGGGAAGAATCAAGTTCAATAGTAGTGCCGCAGGAGGAAGCCACAACCTCCATATTAATGAACAATTGGTTAACTGAGAAAGAAGTTCATAGGCGGCTTGAAAAAATTAAAGTATATAAGCCAGCTGGCCCCGATGGCATACATCCAAGAGTTCTCAAGGAGTTAAGTTCAGTAATAGCCAAACCATTACATTTAATATTCAAGGACTCCATTTCCACAGGCTCAGTACCACAAGATTGGCATAAAGCAGATGTAGTGCCTATATTTAAAAAGGGAACTAGATCAAAACCGGGGAATTACAGACCAGTAAGCCTGACTTCAAAAGTAGGGAAACTACTTGAAAGTTTAATACAGGATAATATTCAGGAATACCTAATGGAAAACAAAATTATTAGTAATAGTCAGCATGGATTTATGAAGGATAGATTATGCCAAACTAACCTTATTTGTTTCTTTGAGGAGGTAAGTAGGAATTTAGACCAGGCGAATGCAGTTGATGTGGTTTAATTAGATTTTGCAAAGGCTTTTGATACGGTTTCACACAAGAGGTTGGTGTATAATATAAAGCAATTTGGACTTTTAATAATATATGCACCTGTATTGAAAGCTGGTTGAAGGACAGACAACAGAGGATTTTCATAAATTGAACTTTTTCAGGTTGTTCTAAGGTCATGAGTGGAGTACCTCAGGGATCGGTACTGGGACCCCTGCTTTTTAACTTGTTTATTAATGATCTTGAGGTTGGCATCGAGAGCAAAATCTCCATCTTTGCGGATGATACTAAATTGTGTAAGGTAATAGAATCAGAGCAGGATGTAATTTCTCTCCAGAAGGCTTTGAAGAGGATGGAAACGTGGGCAGGTAAATAGCACATGAGGTTTAATACAGATACATGTAAGGTTATGCATTTAGGATGTAAGAATAAAAAGGTGACTTACAAATTAAATGGGAATAAATTGGGGGAATCCTAATGGAGAAGGATTTAGGAGTGCTTGTAGACTGCAGGCTTAGCAATAGTGCCCAATGTCATGCAGAAGCTGCAAAGTCAAACACGATCTTAACTTGCATCAAACGGGCAATGGATGGAAGGGAAGTAAACATAATTATGCCCCTTTACAAAGCACTAGTAAGACCACACCTTGAATATGGAGTACAATTTTGGGCACCAATCCTAAGAAAAGACATTCTGGAACTAGAGAGAGTGAAGAGAAGAGTCACCAAATTAATAAAGGGGATGGACAATCTAACTTATGAGGAGAGGCTAGCTAAATTAGATTTATTTACATTAGAAAAGAGGCGTCTAAGAAGGGATATGATAACTATATACAAATATATTCGGGGACAATACAAAGAGCTTTCAAAAGAACTATTCATCCCACGGGCAGTACTAAGGACTCGGGCCATCCCTTAAGGTTGGAGGAAAGGAAATTTCACCAGCAACAAAGGAAAGGGTTCTTTACAGTAAGGGCAATTAAAATGTGGAATTCATTACCCATGGAGACTGTGATGGCAGATACAATAGATTTGTTCAAAAAAAGGTTGGACATCTTTTAAGATGGGAAAGGTATACAGAGATATACCAAATAAGTATACATGGGAAGGATGTTGATCCAGGGATTAATCCGATTGCCAATTCTTGGAGTCCGGAAGGAATTTATTTTTCCCTTATGAGATATCATTGGATGATGTCACTGGGGTTTTTTATTTGCCTTCCTCTGGATCAATAAGCAAGTATAGATATAGGATAAAGTATCTGTTGTCTAAATTTAGCATAGGTTGAACTTGATGGACGCTTGTATTTTTTCAACCTCATCTACTATGTAACTATGTAACTATGTAACAATATAAGTTCATAAACATGCTGAGACATGGGAGGTGTTTTATTTCTCCTGCCCATTCCATTTGTATGTGTTGTACAGTATCTGGGTGCTCAGGAAGAGTCCACACAGGTAACCCTCTTTACTGTACCATCCCATCATTTCTTTGGACCCTTTGAAAAGAGTAGATGGTGCTAGATGTACAGGGAACACTGCCCCATTCAGAGGTCCACAAAGAAATGCAATGCGTAATTCATTTCAAAAGGGGAAAACAACGTCAGATATAGTACAGTGCCTGTTATATACAGTAGGCACAGGTACACATTGCAAGAGAACCAATATCTAATACAAAATTAATTCAAAATAGTTCTAACCAATAATAAGTATTGTGAGTAATTATAACAAAACTATAAACGTGTCAGAAATTGTTAAAAAAATAGTCAACTGTGAAATTAAAATATAAAATTAAACAACATAGAGCAAATCAAGGATTAGGATTAATATGGCTTTGCATTTGAACATTAACCTATATTTGATAAGAGCAAAAATATACCAACATACCAGAATATTTTTCCACTTATTCTTACTGTACTCTACGTGAACCCCCTCTCCAAGGGGCACATGCATTTGCTTCCCGGGACAGGTTATCACGCACGTTCCAGCGTTAACTCCCATTCAAGTCAATAGCATTTAACGCCGAACTGAGTGCTGTAACCTATACTGGCACTTATTGCATGTGCCCCTAATAGAGATGGGCACATGTTTCACAGGCCCAAGAGAACTTGGCAAAGTTCCCCCTTTTTAGTTTGCGAAGAGGTTTTCTTCATTCCAAAACTTCCCAACTCGCTGGCATACCTGTAAAATGTCAACATGGTATATTGTGTTTTCACTGAGTTTTGTTATGTTTTGCTTTCAAAAGTTGCTCAAACAAAAAGATTCAAAAAAGGTGACAGGGCTGTTACTTCGACGCTTTGAAAAATCAAAATGAAGACATTTGAACAATTCCGGCCATTTCGCTAGAACACTTGGCAGCAGGGGGAGTTTGGATCCGCGCTCGTGCTTCCTAATCAGTTCAGAAGTGAATCTGCTTCTCCTTCTTACAGCTGCTGTGTCTGGAGGTCTCCTCAACTCCACTGTTATCCAGCGATTACAGGCTCCACGGATAGGGTAAGCATAGGAAAGAACACACTGAGCGCACCAAAAGCGAAGTAAAGGTGTATATTAAACATACACAAATGCAGCAAGTGTAGACATACATTTAGGATAACGATGATTCAGCAGATGCCTAAAAGAATATGTCCATGCTGCCAAGTTCCTGATCCAAACAGGTAAGAGACGGAGTAGGTCTTTAAGCTGTATATCCCGCGTGCTGGGATCAGCTGTTGCTCAGTGCAGACCTTCCACTTCTGGGATCGTGAGTCCCATGTGTGTGCATTCAGGCAAGTCTCACTTCCAATTTCCTCTGATCATGAACTTTCAAATAGCAGCTTCACAGGACAGCATCAAATACTCTCTACCACAACGCGTTTCACACACTAAAGTGCTTCGTCAGGTGGTAGTTTGTTACACCCATATCCACATAGATATACTTTCTGCTTCAGCAGAATCCAATTTATTTTAATTGATTATCAAGTTTAATTTAAAGGAATACCTACTTGTCACAATTCTGTGCACTTCGCAGGAACAGTGGCCACATTAATAATTGTACAAGAGGTTACATTGTAAACACATTACAAGATTGGATAGAGAACCTAATAGGTTTAGAATGTATATAGGGAATAGTATTAAGATTATAATAATAATCAATTGGATAGGGGTTATAATATCTATTACAGAGTATAAACGTGCATATGCAATAAAATAAGGACAAAATTCATAATTCAACCTAGTTAAATCCACTACATAGTGTCATAAATAAAGAATAATATATATATATATATATATATATATATATATATATATATATATGAGGGATGGAATGAGAATCCATCTTTTTATTAAACGTGTGCAATAGTAAATGTATAATATTAATTGGGAAATAGGCAAGAATAGTATTCTGTTGGCCTGATCTGATATGACTTGATTAACAGCTGGGAAAATGTAGAAATTCAACCCAGAGCTTACATCATAATGAACAATTGAAAATCACTAATATGACTATCCAGAAAGATGGGGCATCTATGAAATAAATAGAATATGTTAATGGCAACACATCAGTAAATAAAATTAGGCTAAAAACACGATTATGAGTAATTTCTGCAAATCTACTAAAACATTAAATACATGTATTATCCAAATGGAATTTTCATGGAAAAAAATCGTAATTTATATTTGTGTCTTTTGCCACCTTGTTCTATCACTGGACTTCTATTTCAAACCTCAAACGGAACATGTCATACCTCTATCAGCAACATTTGTAACTATGTGTTATTAATACAAAATAGATACGTAGCAGGACTTAACGTCTTCGGTACCGCAGACCCTCGTTATCGCGCGGCCGCGGAGGTCGCTGCACTGAAGGCTTAATGCAGTAAGGGGTCTGTAGGCGGACGCTCACAGAGGTATGCAAAGGAGACTGATTATAGTAAAATTAAATAAGCCTTTAATTGCACCTTTTCCTTAACATCAGGAAACCATCCAAACAAGGGGTAAACAAAGCTTCTATTCACTTGGGAGTATTTCTAGTGAAATACTATGCAGTTCACAACTCCCTTAGATAAGCATGTCTCCCAGCCCCAAACATATAGCTTGAAATGAACAGATATAAAAAGTCTTGTAAATAAAAGTCTTATCTGTACCTTGTGGTTTGGAGGGAAAATCTTCTCTGTCCCTGGTTGCTACCTTTTCTTCAGGGTTTGTCAGCATTCAGGTTTAGAAGTTTTCCCTGTGTCTTGAAAGCAGCTCTGCTATTTCTTCTGGCAGGGCTCAAGACAAGTGTCTCCAAGTTCAGCTCAGGTGTGAGCTAAGGAGTCTCTCTTCCTGTCTCAAAAGACAAGCTTTTCTAAGCAATCTAATCAGGCAGGTGGTGTTTGTTAAATGACTACCAGCAGTTAACCACCACACTGCTGGATTAGAGGCACATTACCTGAACAGGGATAACTCCCCTGTAACAGGGTCCCATTAACTTTTGACTCATTCCCCTGCTTTCTCTGCTTACCCGGATCCCTGTGTCCTAATGCCGGCTTCCACCCTGACTCCAGGTGCTACTTCAGGCTCTCCCCGTGGATTAACCCTACAGACTCTGATATAAATAAGTTATGGTGATTATAAAAGTGACATAAATCCTCCACTGAACTGAGTACAGTAATGACCTACGGGCGCGTTCAAATCTCCAAACCTGCATTACCCCATAATCACACAGCACAGTTATTCCACTGCAGCCAGGGATTCTGGGTAATGATATGCAAATGAGTACTCATAAGTATTATTTTTTTCCCCCAAGGTCTGTTGTGGGTTAACGACACCCCGATCCAATGTTAATTGACTTGATTGACAGTTTATATTGAATTGGTGGTGGTAACCCACGACACACCTCCGTGAATAGCCCCCATAGTGTGCCACTTTTTGCAAAACGTAATGCACTTTTAGTGCTCATTTGCCTGAATCTCTGGCTTCCACGGATGCTCTTTATTATCGGAAGGTTTTAGGTCAAAAGTATTCTTCATTATATTTTAATTCAGCAAGCTTTCTTTTCCTAAAAAAACCTGGTATAGTTTTTGCAGTAGCTTTGCAGCTTGCAGATATTGTAGAGGCCCAGGCTGCTGATAGCTGAATGCAAGCAGGCCGCAATTTCTGGATTCGACACACGGGGTCCCCCTCCGCCACTAGTCCGGGAGAGTTGTCCCAGTGGTCGCTCACTGAAGAAAAGAAGATCTACCCACTGGAGATTTCTCTTCAAGCAATGAAGGATCCTGGGCTTCTGCGCATCATGCTGTACTTAGAGCTGAGGATCACTGCTTCGTGAGTCAAAGTTGATTGGTGCCGCAGTTGGGTGAGGAGGATGAAAGCCTTCATCCCAGGAAGTGTAAGATACACATTTATTTACATAGTTACATAGTAGATGAGGTTGAAAAAAGACGTAGGTCCATCAAGTTCAACCTATGCTAAATTTAGACAACAGATACTTTATCCTATATCTATACTTACTTATTGATCCAGAGGAAGGCAAACAAAAAAAACCATTAAGGGGGAAAATTAATTCCTTTCTGACTCCAAGAATTGGCAATCGGATTAAACCCTGGATCAACATCCTTCCCATGTATACATATTTGGTATATCCCTGTATACCTTTCACATCTAAAAAGATGTCCAACCTTTTTTTGAACAAATCTATTGTATCTGCCATCACAGTCTCCATGGGTAATGAATTCCACATTTTAATTGCCCTTACTGTAAATAACCATTTCCTTTGTTGCTGGTGAAATTTCCTTTCCTACAACCTTAAGGGATGGCCCGAGTCCTTAGTACTGCCCGTGGGATGAATAGTTATTTTGAAAGCTCCTTGTATTGTCCCCGAATATATTTGTATATAGTTATCATACCCCCTCTTAGACGCCTCTTTTCTAATGTAAATAAATCTAATTTAGCTAGCCTCTCCTCATAAGTTAGATTGTCCATCCCCTTTATTAATTTGGTGGCTCTTCTCTGCACTCTCTCTAGTTCCAGAAAGTCTTTTCTTAGGAAAGATCTATCCTTCATAAATCCATGCTGACTATTACTAATAATTTTGTTTTCCTTTAGGTATTCCTGAATATTATCCCGTATTAAACCTTCAAGTAGTTTTCCTACTATTGAAATCAGGCTTACAGGTCTGTAATTTCCCGGTTGTGATCTAGCTCCCTTTTTAAATATAGGCACCACATCTGCTTTACGCAGATATAATGGTTTGGCTATTACTGAGCTTAACTCCTTGAGAACTTTTAGATGTATGCCATCGGGGCCAGGTACCTTATTTACTTTAATTTTTTTCAATTCGCTTATGAACTTCTTCCTCAGTTAACCAATTGTTCATTAATATGGAGGTTGTGGCTTCCTCCTGCGGCACTACTTTTGAACTTGATTCTTCACTGGTAAACACACAGCAAAGAACTTGTTTAACACCTCAGCTTTTGCCTTATATCCAATAATCTGCCTACCCATCTCACACTGAAAGGGTTCTATATTTTCTTTTCTCATTTTTTTGTTATTGTGATTTATTGACTATAGGGTGACCATTGATTGCCAATGTGGCTATCTGTGCCCCAGTTCAGGGCATAGGTAACCACAGTGCCAATCAATAGACTTATTGGCTACTGTTTGTTTTTATTATATTGTAATATGTATTTTATTTAATTGTGTTTTTTTTTATGCAACACAATTGGGCAAAAGTTATGAGGACAAATACATGGTTACAAATACATGGTTATATTAAGTGAACAGGATTATTCATTATTTATAAAGACATTGCATGACAGTAAGAGATAATATATGTTATAGGCGTATGTAACAGTTACAGACCAGATTAAAATGTGAGACAGCTTTAGTTTTGAAAGAACTTAGACTGGTGGCAGCTGTGAGAGTCTCCGGTAGATTGCTCCAATTGTGAGGTGCACGGTAATAGAAGGCAGATTGGCTGAATACTTTGTTGAATCTTGGTTATGGATACCAAGAGTGTTTAATATGAAGGAGAAGAGAGTGATCAGCAGTATTGAAGGCCGCAGAGAGTTCAAGTAGGATAAATTGGGAAAAATTATCTTGGGATTTTGCTGCACTGAGATCATTATCTACTATAGTGAGGACGGTCTCCGTTGAGTAAGCTGCATGAAAGCTAGATTGTAAAGGGTGCAGGAAATCCTGGGAATGAAGAAAGTTGGTCATTCAAGAGAAAACAAGCCATTCTAGTAGTTTGGAGACATGAGGAATACAGGGCAGTAGTTATTGTATTCGAGAATAGATGTGACCACCGCAAGCTTAAAGGATAAATGGAAAGTGCCAGAGGACATGTAGGAGTTTAAAATATGGATGAGAGTAAGGAGTATGACAGGAGCAACAGTTCTAATAAAGTCTGAATGGAATGGGATTGAGAGGGCATGTTGTAGAGGAAGAAGAGAAAATCATCATAGAAGCTTCCAAATCTGTAACAGCGAAAAGGAGTCAAGGATGGAAGGCTAGGTCCCCGGTGCTAGCTGCAGCGAGCGCTATGGTGTGCGCTGCAGGAACAAGAACCCCCCCTCAATGGAGCCAAGCCCACTAGCTGCCTTGGTGCACAATTTGTCGCCGTGGCTACGCCCCCGGCGGTTCAACCAATGAGGGTGAATCAGCCAGGTGACGTCATGGCCGCGCCTCTGCCACGGGCCCCCGTCGCAAAATCCTGCAGCTCAGCCACAGACCAGAGATCGAGGTTTACACAGCTGGACGCGCCGTCAGTCTGCGAGGCACGCGTGCAGCAGCCGACACTAGGACCATAGCCAAAGAAGGCGGTATAGATAGAAGCAGAGAGGAGGGCCAAGGGACAGAAGAAATATAATTATGGATAGCATTTGGGGCTGTGTATGTGAAAGTTGAACAGCTAAGGTTGTCATATTTGGGGTTGTGAGGAGTAGAGGGAGTTTGGGAATGGAGGCAGATGAGGTTGGAGGCATGATTGATTGTTGAAACAGGAGAAGAGGTCACACTATAAGGCTAAGGTACGTGACTATGCCACCTGTAGGAGGATAAGTAGCAGTATGGTAGTTGTGCTAATGGGTATTGTCTCTTCCCTCCTCCATCCTGGCAGGTTCCTGTTAGAAGGATATGTATAAGGTTTTGTAGGAGCTCAAATGCTATGTCCCTTCATATCCATTCACATGTGTAGAGGTGACCATGCAGGGGAAAAATGATAATTAAGGATACAGTTCTCAAGATCAATGTCATATATAAGACAAATTAATCCCTGGAGATGTAGGTGAGGATTTCATCCATTCTCCTTTCCTAAGGGGATACCAAAAGTATAAAAGTACTCACTGTTGGTCCCCTGCAGGCCCTCAAGTGTGCAGCCACATCCGGAATCCAAGCATGTAAAGAGGTGTTGTGTGTGGTGCACAGCTGCAAGAACAGGTCGTGTGGCAATAAAAAATGATGTTTATTCAAGCTGCATTAAAAAGCGGTGAGGAGTACAACCCTCCTACCCTCCTGTTAGAAGGAGTGAGGAATGCAAACAATGTGATGCTGCTGTTTGAATCAAATGTCCTGAATTCATTTAGCCTGGGACAGCAGTATTATTGACATAAAGGTCACAGGTTCTCCTCTCTATCTGCCCATCTTTCTTCTCTGGTATGTTATGCCCTGCCTTGGATGCTTACATTTTGTACCAATATGTAATAACTTATATTTGTTTGTTAAATTACCTTCCATTAAATCAGTTAATAGCACCGTATTCTCATTTTGTGGCACACCACATTTCTAAATAATCCCACATTCACATTCTAAATGTACTCTAGGTAACGCATAATCCTCACAAATTGAAACAATATTATTATAGTATTATCACATCACTTCCTTTCTTTGATTTGTATAGCTAGTTATACAGCCCATGGTCTTTTAGATAGAATGTATAAAAATGCTATGTACATTGGGTATAACATTAGGTATGAATTGTGTCTGGATACCTCTCCTTTGATAATAAAATAAATAATGGAAAGGATAATAATTTTAACAACAGTACTAATAATACATTCGTTTGTTATTCTATGTAATGTATGTAGCCCTTTTTGTGAACCCCTGCACAAAGGAACTACTGATGCTGTGTTTTACCTGTGGCTCCAGGAGCTCTAAGCCTCCGCTGTTGGGGAGCCTGGGGTCTTACCCTCTATTATCATGGTGCAGCGCCTCCACTTACCCAGGATCCCCATGGTAGAGAATCTACCCTGAGTAAGAAACATACAACTGTATTGTGCAACAAGCAACCTTTTACTATGATACTAACTAATACGAAAATGCAACGTACATATAACATGCATATAACTCTTATACTTTATAATCAAGCATTTCACACTGTGGCTCGGCCACACCTTTATAGGGTTAATGTCCTGTACACAGGTGGCTCTGCCACTCTCCCAAGGAGTATGTCCTGCAACTGGTAGTTGTATTGAATGATTTACTGGCACACTAGTGCCCCCAATTAGTTAGTGGGAGGCGGGATCAGCGCCTGGTGACCGGTGTAGGTGCACTTGATGACTGACAATACCTCCCGGTCACTGCGGTGACCACACCACTTCACAAAGGGTCCGTAGTGTTGCTCCAGCCTTGCGCCGACACTCTGCTCTGCTGTGCGGTCTGTTCTCCAGACCAAGATGGCGTCCGCAACTCTTGCAAATGAACCAGCACTAATGGGATGCTTCCCTAAATGCTACGGCCGTCCCTACAAAAGCGGCACCCTACGGTGACAGGGGTTATACTCCTTGGGGCTGGGGGAATGTATCTGTCCTAAGCGGAAGGGTCACTGACCCTCCGCTCGCACACACGAGGTTCCGCCACCTTCCTCCTTCTCCTCTCTCACTCGTGTGTCCGCCCACACGCTTCCTGTCTCTTCCCTATCCAGAGTCTCACACCCTATTGGTCCCCAGCCTCAGCTGACTCCTCCACAGTTCACAGTTCAGAGTTCAACCCCCAAAGTCCCGCCGGATTGGTTGCCGTTCGCGCGCTTTCCACGTGCATGCGCAGCCTTGCTATTCACACAGTGACCTTACTGGCAAAAGAACAGTATGGCGCTTCCTGCATTAGTAACAGCGCGGAACCCACACATATATGTACACATCCTTACATTCTCCCCTCTCCAGAATCCAACGTCCCCGCTGGACTACCTTCATATATGTACTTATTTACACAGCCCTTCTCCCTTATATTAGGTTACACATTTCATTGAACAGTACCACCATAGATTGCATTCTATGCAGAGCCCACTGCTGAGCCTCATAATGGGGTGCCCCAAATTGATCATACACCATTCTCATGGGAGGCTGACTGGTTCTTTGACTTCGCCGAGGTTGGTCCTCCTCGGCTTCCTCCGCAGAGTATCCAGTCTCAACTGGTGGTTCCATCTCTACCCTTGAGGGGTTTTCAGCATTAGTAAAGTCTCTCTGGTGTGTGAAACATGGGCTTTGTGGATCTAATGACTGACTCATTGGAGTCAGATTGTCAATGTTCGGGCCAAGAGGCTCTTTACCCGTAGCTCCTTCGGGAGATGCCCCCGCGGCCGGAAGGCCCCTTTGAGAGGTTCCTTCCATCGGATCCTCAGAGGTGGCAAGTTTTACAGTCTTTAGGCCATCCTCTGGGTTTCCAACTTCTCCATCTATTGGTGTAGCGGGTAGTTCCAACTCGTCGTTCCCTACTTGAGGTATGGGAAGCAGGTGATTCCTATGCCACACTTTTACACGGCCTTCGGAGTCCTTGATCCGATACACGGGAAGGCCAGACATCTGTGACTCCACCTCGTACACACCTTCCCGCCAACGGTCAGCCAATTTATGTTTCCCAGGAACACCTAAGTAGCGTAAGAGAACCGCATCCCCGGGGTGAATTTCCTTGTGACGCACTTTGTGATCATAGCGTCTTTTATTTCCCGCATTCAATTGCGCTGTCGCTCTTTCAGCCATTTATAGGCCTGCTGCAGACTATCCCATAACCGCTGTACGTACCGGAAGTGCGTTCTGTTGGATACCCCATCGGTAGATATCCGCAGTCACACATCCACCGGTAATCGGGCTTCTCTTCCGAACATCAAAAAGTACGGGGTGTACCCGGTGGACTCATGCCGGGTACAATTATAAGCATGTACCAATGTCTCCACGTGCTTACTCCACTCCGTCTTTTGTGAGCCTGTCAGGGTTCCTAACATATCTAATAAAGTGTGGTTGAACCGTTCGGGCAAAGCATCCCCTTCGGGGTGGTACGGGGTGGTACGTGACTTGGCAATGTTCAGTAGTGTTAGCAATTCCTTTATCAGTGTACTCTCAAAGTCCCGGCCCTGATCAGAGTGGAGGCGATTTGGTAATCCATAATGAATGAAATACTTTTCCCACAGGACTCGGGCCACCGTTACGGCCTTCTGATCTTTCGTAGGGAACGCCTGGGCGTACCTGGTGTAGTGGTCAGTAATCACTAGTACATTGCTAGTGCCCCGGATGTCAGGCTCAATGCAGAGAAAATCCATACACACCAAATCCATGGGGCCCGAACTTTTCAAGTGCGCCATGGGAGCAGCCCTGGTGGGCAGTGTTTTCCTTTGTAAGCAGCGATTACACCTTCGACAATGCTGTTCCACGGACTCTCTCATCCTAGGCCAGTAGAATCTAACCTGTAGTAGCCCGAACGTCTTATCAATGCCCAGATGGCCATGGTCATCGTGGAGGGCCCGAAGGACCATGTTCCTCAAACGCTCCGGCAGGAACAGCTGACGCCGATCGGGATGGTTGTGATATGGGATCACCCGATATAACAAACAATTGTCCATTTCGAACTTTCCAAACTCATTCAACAGGAGTTTCACCAAGTTTTGGGGGGCTTGCTTGAGTATAGAGGGATTTTCTTGTTGTACCGCTTGACGGGCCAGCTCCACTATCGGGTCTTGAGTCTGGTAATGCACTAGATCCCTCCACGAGATGATGTTATCTTCCGTGATATTCATCCCTTCTCGACCCTGATAGGCCCGGGGAATGGCTCGCGAGTGACATCCTAAAGAATCAGCAACCCGTAGTTCCGAGAATGCCACCTGATTATTGACTACAGCAGCCACAGAGCAGAGAGCACGGATTCCGGGACCCGGTATTTCTTCCCATACTTCCTCATCAGGGGTGGATTGAAGGCCGGGTCGACGAGACAGGGCGTCGGCCCCTATGTTGGTGGGTCCTGGTTTGTATTTAAGATTGAAACTGTAGTTGGCCAGGGCAGCTAACCAACGGTGTCCCGTAGCGTCCAATTTGGCGGACGTATTTATATAGGTCATGGGATTATTGTCCATGCGTACTTCGAACTGTACCCCATACAGGTAGTCGTGCAGCTTGTCCACCACTGCCCATTTCAAGGCCAAAAATTCCAGTTTGTGGACCGGATAGTTCTGCTCACTAGGTGTCAAGCTTCGGCTCGCATATGCCACTGGGCGGAGCCCCGTCTCATACTTCTGATGCAAGACAGCCCCCAGCCCACTAAGGCTGGCGTCTACATGTAGGACGTATTCACGTTCCGGATCTGCATAGGCCAAGACCGGGGCCTGGGTGAGGCTGGTTTTTAAGTTCAGGAATGCCTGTTCACATTCTGGGGTCCATTTCTCCCCAAAGGGTGTTTGCGCCGTGACCCCTTTTCGTTCTGTCTCTCCCGGATAGATCTTTAAAATATTGTTCAACAGCTTGGCTTTGCTGGAATAGCCTTCCACGAACCGCCGGTAGTAGCCACAAAATCCCAAGAAGGACCGCAACTCTTGGACATTATGGGGTCTAGGCCAATTCACCACAGCCTCTATCTTCCCTGGATCGGTGGACACTCCTTCAGCCGACACGATGTGGCCCACATACGTCACGGAGGACCGACAAAACTTGCATTTGTCCAGAGACAGTTTGAGGCCCTCCTCCTGAAGTCTATCCAGTACCTTCATCAGCCTCTCGGAGTGTTCCTCTAGAGTTCGCCCGAACACTATAATGTCATCCAGGTACACTAAGCATTCTTGCGGGTTCAGGTCTCCGAGAGTCTTTTCCATCAATCTCTGGAATGTGGCCGGGGCCCCGCAGATCCCTTGCGGCATGCGGGTAAATTGATAAAATCCTAATGGGCAGATGAAGGCAGTCTTTTCTTGGTCCTCCTGGCCCATGGGTACTTGGTAGTACCCGGACCTAAGATCGAGCACACTGAACCATTTACTTCCCGTCAGAGCGTTCAAGAGATCCTCGATTCGAGGCAGTGTGTACTGATCGGGGATGGTGCGGGTATTCAGGGTTCTGTAATCCACGCAGAGATGGACCGTCCCGTTCTTTTTGCGGACTACCACGATGGGTGAGGCGTAAGGGCTACGAGATCCTTGCACGATGCCAGCCCCCTCCATCTCGGCGAGTAATCTCCTCACCTCTTTGACGTCCCGGGGTGCGAGCCGGCGGGAGCGCTCCCGGAAGGGGGTAGCGTCGCTCATTCGGATGGTATGGTGGGCACTGCGACTGCACCCCACATCCATATCACTAGTGGAGAACACGTTCCTTCGGTCTTGTAGCTCGACTTGCAATCTCTTTCTCCATTCATCCGGGAGCGGAGAGTCTCCGAAGTCGAATTCCAACAACGAATCAGAGGTAGGAGGAGAGTACTTGGGTCGTTTCGTCGAGGCCTTCTCCTCGGGAGTCACGGGGTATATTCTCCCCAGCATCTGACGCCGATCAATATTCATGGGATAAGGGGAGATATTCCGCACGTACACCCAGGTGCGATCTGGAATCTTCCCGGGCCATTTCTTTACGGAGGCCAGTACTTCGTAGCCCAACCATTGTTCATCTTGAGCCACGCTTTCCAAGGCGAAGAGCTGATCCTCCGGCCGTCGTCGGGGATAGTGGCAAGCAGCGACCATCATTCGTCCTTCCCCCGGGGGAATTTGAGTCAGTCCCCATTCTTGACTGTAGAGTACGCCATGCTCCTCTTCGGTCGCAATTTTAACGCAGACCTCTTGGAGGGCGGGGCAGGCTGCTAGGGCCAGCAGCGGGGCTTCTCCTGCTTCTTGCAAATACATGCGGAACACCGCGCACACAATGTCAGCGTTAGTCCCCAAGATGATTGGAGCGCTGGGGTGATCCTGAGGTTCGGGGCACACTAAGGCCTCCACTTCCATGGGATGATGTTTACCAGTGTTCAGTTGGGGAATATCTAACTGTACCTTTACTACTCCGTCTATGGGGTAATCCTCATGACTCAATCCCTTTAGTCGCAAGGCATCCGCAGAGAGCAACGGTAATCGATGTAGGTGTTGGTCGTAGAAGGGCCGGTATACGATGGTCACCTGGGATCCCGTGTCCAACAATGCGGCGGCGTAGATGCCCTCGATAACTACCCGAATAATGGCGGCGGGGCCGATTCGGTTGCTTGGGGAGGGCGGCGACGCCTCTCCATCCTCCAGGGTTTTGCACGGCATCGACTGCGCTGGCCGGGACGCCGTTTTCCGCAAGGTGGGGCAACGGGCACGCAGATGTCCCATCTTCCCACACGCATAGCACTGAGTTTGGCTGAGGTAATTCTCGCTTCTCCCGGTTGGTGAACTTCGCCCGGTCGGGGGACGAGGTCTGGGCGTCATTGGTGCGCTGGCATCCTCGGGGTCGGGATCCCCCGGTTCGGGCACGTCGGCCTTGGGTTCCACTTTCTTGACTTCCTTACTCCCGGGCTGGGGCTTTTTCCCAGGAGCTAGGTCACGTCCTAACAACACCGTCTCGTGCGCTTGGACCCGATCCATTAGGTCGTGAAACGATAAGGCTTGCCCGGGCGTTAGGCAGCTACTGACCCGCACCGACACGGGGTGCAGGGGTAGGAGACCCCTCAACAGCTGAGTGGTGCGCAGTCCATTGGCTTCCATCCTTGGCAACACGCCCTTCCTCACCAGATTCCATAAGTCCAGGTGCAGTCGCCTGAGGAAGTCGGATACCATCTCCCCTTCCTTCTGGGCTAACGCATGGAATTTGGCCATCAACGCATAAGTATCCACCGGAGCCCCATACGCCTTCATCAGGCAGTAGATGAGATCCGCTGCATCAGCCTCCGGATTGTCATCTCGGTAGTAGTGCACCATGTGGGACGCGGGGGGCCGTAAGCACTCAACGATGCGCTGTCTTCGTACCGCGTCCGTGCAGGTCCATTCAGGCAGTACCTGTTCTGTATGATCCAACCAGTCCTCTATCCCTACTTCCCCTTGGGGCGTGGGTTTCTCACCGGAGAAGGCCTTTAACTTCCTATATTGGAGCGACTGGGTGGTGTTGTGGAGAGCGGCTGCTATCGCGGGAATAGAGGTGTCTCCCGGTAAGCTATCCCCGACTGCGGGGTAGGTGTCCAGTCTTGATAGGCTAAGTCGGTTGAGGCCAGACCGCAGGGGAGTGGACGAGGAGCCTAGGCTCAGGGCTGCCGGCCAGCAAGGCTGCAGGCCACGGTCAGGGGAGTGGTCTGGGCCCCCAGCCGCGGCACCTACTGTGGGTGTATACTCTCTCTGTGGGGTGGAAGTGGCCAATGGTGCAGGGGTGTCCACTTGGACTATGGGGCAGCGTATCCCGGGGCCTCGGGCAGCAGCAGTATACGGGGCAAGGCCTCGGGGCATATGTCTTGTTCAGTGGCATACAAGACCCGGCACCAGGCCTGGTCGCGGTCGTAGAAGTGGTCTTGTACTTGGACATTGTTCAGGAGCGGGAGCTTTCGGACCTGCTCGGTCACAGTACCTAACGAGATCGTGGCGGGGACGTGGCCCAGCGCGAAAGCACGATTCAAGGGAATCCCGCGCCGCTGGGCCCACTTGCGCACCTCGAGCGCCGAGGGCACCGACATGATGTGGGCTGGTTGCACAATAGAGAAAAAATGTGGGGGCACCCCAGGTCTAAGATCTCAGCAGCGCCTCCAAAAGTAGCCCTTTTTGTGAACCCCTGCACAAAGGAACTACTGATGCTGTGTTTTACCTGTGGCTCCAGGAGCTCTAAGCCTCCGCTGTTGGGGAGCCTGGGGTCTTACCCTCTATTATCATGGTGCAGCGCCTCCACTTACCCAGGATCCCCATGGTAGAGAATCTACCCTGAGTAAGAAACATACAACTGTATTGTGCAACAAGCAACCTTTTACTATGATACTAACTAATACGAAAATGCAACGTACATATAACATGCATATAACTCTTATACTTTATAATCAAGCATTTCACACTGTGGCTCGGCCACACCTTTATAGGGTTAATGTCCTGTACACAGGTGGCTCTGCCACTCTCCCAAGGAGTATGTCCTGCAACTGGTAGTTGTATTGAATGATTTACTGGCACACTAGTGCCCCCAATTAGTTAGTGGGAGGCGGGATCAGCGCCTGGTGACCGGTGTAGGTGCACTTGATGACTGACAATACCTCCCGGTCACTGCGGTGACCACACCACTTCACAAAGGGTCCGTAGTGTTGCTCCAGCCTTGCGCCGACACTCTGCTCTGCTGTGCGGTCTGTTCTCCAGACCAAGATGGCGTCCGCAACTCTTGCAAATGAACCAGCACTAATGGGATGCTTCCCTAAATGCTACGGCCGTCCCTACAAAAGCGGCACCCTACGGTGACAGGGGTTATACTCCTGGGGGCTGGGGGAATGTATCTGTCCTAAGCGGAAGGGTCACTGACCCTCCGCTCGCACACACGAGGTTCCGCCACCTTCCTCCTTCTCCTTTCTCACTCGTGTGTCCGCCCACACGCTTCCTGTCTCTTCCCTATCCAGAGTCTCACACCCTATTGGTCCCCAGCCTCAGCTGACTCCTCCACAGTTCACAGTTCAGAGTTCAACCCCCAAAGTCCCGCTGGATTGGTTGCCGTTCGCGCGCTTTCCTCGCGCATGCGCAGCCTTGCTATTCACACAGTGACCTTACTGGCAAAAGAACAGTATGGCGCTTCCTGCATTAGTAACAGCGCGGAACCCACACATATATGTACACATCCTTACATGTAAAATACAGACATGGTGAGTCCCTGCCCAATCCCGGCATTATCTTGGCATATGGAGATGATTTAACCAACCCCAATCCTACAGAATCTGACTCACATATTTGAACTTGGGTCTTCCACTGCACATATCAGTGCCTAACATGGAAAGTGCTCCTATAGATTTAGAAACTTTTGTCATGTCCAACTGTGCTACTTAGGGGCTCACTGATTTGCAGGTTTGTATCATGCCCATGAAAGATTAGTTTTTTGTTTATCTTCTTGGTAAATTTGCTCCCAAGGTTGACAACTGGGAAGGTACATGGAGGTCCACTAACATCTGAAATATAGATAGGAATGTACAGATGCTTGACGTATAGAGTGGAGATTTAGAGAGACACAGCACATAAGCACAGAGGGAGGCACATGTGTAAACCTTTACACTATGTGGAGTTGCCTCTTGGTCAGTGGCGTACACGTAGCTAGACTGCTAGGGGGTGCTACTCCCATGTCTTGCTGATTCCTGTACTGGCTTCTGTTTGCTGGGGCCCGCATCATCCCCCGCCTGTCTCTACAGAGGAGGGGGAGAGAGCGGAGCCCCCAAGAGTGTGGGACCCTTGGCTTTGCCCGGGCTATACCTACACCCCTACTCTTGGTTCCTGAAAATTCCACAGCTATCCATATATATTGAGCTTCAAAATGTGTGGTCTTCTGTAAAAGCCTGAAGTAAGTGAGGCCAACCCACAGCATAAATGAAAAACCAGTTCAGGACTTTACAAAAACCATCTCAAATTCAATTCTACCAATGGAGACTGTGATGGCAGATACAATAGATTTGTTAAAAAAAAAAAAAGGTTGGACCTCTTTTTAGAAAGGAAAGGTATACAGGGATATACCAAATAAGTAAACATGGGAAAGATGTTTATCCAGGGAGTAATCTGATTGCCACTTCTTGGAGTCAGGAAGGAATTGTTTTCCCCTTATGAGATATCATTGGATGATATGTCACTGGGGTTTATTGTTTTCGTTCCTCTGGATCAATAAGGAAGTATAAGTAGCCCTGTGTAATTTTGGGGTTACATGCCTTCCTCCTCCTGTGCAATAATCCCTGTTAAAAGGGCAGGTTTGCCAGGAGTAATAATGGGGTTTGCCCTCATCGCCTGTGATGTATATTATTCAGTGAAGGAAGTGACATCAGGCTCTGTGTCCACTAACAGTGACACAGGGGTGGTGCCTACTGAAGCTATATAATATGCAGCACTTCCTGAATTTAGTGTGTGTGCCTCACCATCTGAGTGAGGTGAGTCTATCCAGCAACCTGTCAGGGCTCTGGCAGTGTTTGTGGCCCTCCCTCTAGGGAGTGGTGTGGTAGACTATACCTCTTACTTCATTAGGGAGTAGGGAAGAGTTAGACCTGCTTTCGGGGCCCTTGCCTGGGAGTGTAAGGTAAGGGACTTCCTTTGGGTTGGCAACCTGAGAATGAGTGGCTAGACGACCAAGCCACTATGATGGGCGGCTGTCCATGTCTGCTGTTAATAAAGGATGCCAAAGAGAAAGAACGCTTCTGTCCTGTGTGTGGAGTCACTTGGAAGAAGGTGCACATAGAGGTTCTCTTTCAGGGACTCCTCCCTGCTACGCTTGGGGTCTGGAAGAGATGGAGGCGCTGTACCATGAGTGAGTATAACTCAACATTACCTCACAAGCCAGTCCTAATGCCATTCCCCTTAATACCATCAAGCGGGAGACTCAAGAGTCCTGTAAGCCAGCAGGTGCACCACACTATAGCCATGTGTAACCAGAGTAGAATTTCCCTAGAGGGGCCAATCTGCGATTGGGGGGGGGGGGGAAACCCGTTACATATATATATATAGGATAAAGTATCTGTTGTCTAAATTTAGCATAGGTTGAACTTGATGGACGCATGTCTTTTTTCAACCTCATCTACTATGTAAAAACTTGGATATCTTTAGATGATTAGAAGAAATGTCCATCCTCTCCAACAAGCGGAACAAATTATATAAAGATGTAGCAGCTGTTTGTGTTCCCGCTGGCGCGTTGCAGCGGAAACACCCACACACAGCGCCAGTAGGAGCAACCACTATTCTTAAAGAATTAGATGCGTGAGAAAAAGGGGTGGGGACAAGCACAAAAAAGGGGCGGTGCTAACACGGCAGTGGGTACAACAACAACACCTGCATGTACTGCAGCATAGAGAAGGGATGCCACATTGGAACATTTGACTTGCTAAGTTATAGATATCATCTTACAGTACATGGATGAATCTTACATTTACTTTTGCAGTCTCAACAATGTATTTGCATGAGACCTTGGGCTCCTCCTCTCCAACGACACTTCCATTTTTGCCTGTGTTCTGGTATACAGAATACTTTGAAATACTCTTTTTGTTCAATTCCCTGAGTAATAGGCATACACTTGACACAGCCAGTGATTACTCTCGTAATGAATGGGCTCCTCATGGCAGCAGCAATGTTTAGTTTAATTACTTTTTGGCGCTATAGACTTCCAAAGTAGCAGGTGATGATGAGCATTGCCCTCACAATGATGTGTCAAGTATGCTGGCGACAACGCAATGATTTCTCTAGGTGGGTAAGTACACAGAGAACAGCAGGCCGGGGACTTTAAGGACATTTGTACGGGTCTACAGTATGTATCAAATCAATGTCACATCTAATAAATGTGTCACTTCTGTGCACCATAGTTTCTTTCTTTTTTTGTAAGTCAAAAACACGGACAGGTCAACGTACTCCTGGGTTATTCAATTGCACCAGATGTACTGTAAGAAACATGATTAACACGTGTTTTTTTTACATACAACATACAGTATGAGAATGGTGTAGAGCATCAATCAAGCCATACTTGTTTTTGTACAGTAAGCTGAGAAGTAGACCTCATGGATCAGGATTCACAACGCTCAGATTCCCCTTTAGGGGATGACTTGAATGTCATTTAGTGCAGGATTTCTCTCTGGCGACCCCTAGGAAGCTTAGTGGATCTTCCCCTGTGATAAATCAGATTAGACTAAAACATGTGTTAAGATGCAGACTTTGAGATAAAGTTTCCAGCTGGGGGTGGGTACTGTACACCAAAACTGGATAGCATTGAAAGTGAGAGCCACTCTCAATAAGACCTTTTTAACATTACTAATCTACTTACTTTTCTTATGCATAAAACATGAATTCCATCATACGCTTTTTGCACTTAACAATTGTTAAATGTGATTTGCACAGAACCATTACTAACAACTGGAATGATATGTACAGTACACTGTATGCTTGCCGCAGACACAACCTTTATACTTTGCTTGTATGTGTTTGAATGTGTGGCCTTCTATAGCTTACCACAATCTAAAATTTATTTATTTGGTTATCAAATGTTTTACCAGGCAGTAATACATTGAGAGTTATCTCTCGTTTCCAAATATGTCCTGGGCACATAGTTATAAAAAAAATACATGGTTACATTAAAGAACAGGGGTTATACAGTCAAATCACGGACAGATAGAGTTGGAAAAAATGGGTACAGGGGATAAAAGGCTTGTGAGTTTTAGATTGAAATAGGGCAGCTTTAACATCACTTTTACATCACCAGACATCAGAGAATGGCAGCAAACGGCTCACACCCTTTGGCTGCCCTTCGGCTGTGCGCCTTTGGGGCAAGGCAGATGCACACTGGGGTGGGTGGGGTTGACGTTCCACAGGGAACAAGCAAATGTTAACCCTTAGCATGCTGATCCTTTGCAGAGGGGTGCCGCTCTGGGGGAGCCCCATCAGGCTGTGCGCCTTTGGGGCAACGCAGGTGCACACTGGGGTGGTTGGCAATGCAGTATGTCCTGGGCACATAGTTATGATGACAAATAATACATGGTTACAAATACATAGTTACATTAAGTGAACAGGGTTATACATTATATACAATACATTGCATGCACAGTTAAAGATAATGTATGTTATATGCGTATGTAACAGTTACAGACCAGATTAAAATGTGAGACAGCTTTAGTTTTGTAAACATGGAGAGAAACCTCGCTCAAACCTAAATATATAGATATATAGATAGATGGATCTGCGTGCTACCGGAAAATAAACTATTATAGCAAAAAAGTACACCGGGGTACTAAGGAGAAAAATTCCCTAAATGGTGCACAGCAGTGGAGTGATATGAGTATAATGGCTATAATTAAAATGAATATTTATTAGGTATAATCATTAAAGTAAAGGCATCTAGAACATAAATACTAAAAAGGAACACCTGGGTGATGTGTTCTTCATGATAACGCAGCCCTGATATTCGCACAGGGCACCAGCATGGGTGTAAAACCCTAAGTGGAGTAGAGAGACTCTAAGATGTGGAACTAGATGTAAACACGAAAGTTCCAGTGAGATACATATAGTAGGTCTCTGTGGTCTGAAGGATTGAATTAAAATGTAGCATCAAAATAGCACCATAGTCCAGAAAACATGTATATTGTATACTGTAGTGTAGCAAATCCCTTATTACTATGAGGGATTGCAAGGGGCCATGCAGATATAGCAGTATGGCTGTTAGTGCATTGTGCGAACCTTACTGTTGGATAAGATCAGCTGTTGAATGGATTGGAGGGTACAGTCAGTATTCCATCTCCCTTATGCATATGCCAGTGTAATCATCAATGGATTCACAGGTCTAAAAGAATTGATCACTGTCACGCCCCCTAGTTATGGACAAACTGTGCCAGAGGAGGCTATTGATCATGTATCGAGCACTACAATCTGCTCAGTTGCGTGATTAGAAAGACAGTGCTTGTACCGCAATACTCACCTGGCTCACTGCCTGTCTCCCTCTAAACCCACGTGTGTGGGACTGAACAGAATGCCGCTAATAGTTACAAGTACCACATTTAAGGAACATCAAACTAATTAAAATGATATTAAATTGAAGTAGTCGGATCACAGGACACGCAAAACTCACAAGGTAACTGCTCTGGTCCTATGCTCAAGCCCGGATAGGTGCCGGTTTGGCTGGTAATCATCGCCGCTATCTCGAGTGCCAAGTCGGCAGCACCTTCCGACTGTGTACCTCTCCTTCACACTAACACAGCCGGTGTGCAAACCCGACGTACGTTTCGCCTTTTTAGTATTTGTGTTCTAGATGCCTTTATTTTAAAGATTACACCTAAGGAATATTAATTTTAATTATATCCATTATACTCATATCACTCCACTGCTGTGCACCATTTAGGGAATTCTCCTCCTTAGTACCCGGTGTACGTTTTGCTACAGCTTTAGTTTAGAAAGAACTTAGACTGGTGATGGATGTGAGAGTCTCTGGTAGATTGTTCCAGTTTTGGGGTGCACGGTAAGAGAAGGAGGAGCGGTCGAATACTTTGTTGAACCTTGGGACCATGAACAGTCTTTTGGAGTCAGATCCCAGGTTATAAGTGCTGCATGTGGTAGGGGTGAGGAGCTTGTTCAGATTAGTGAGTAGCTTGTCCAGAAAGTATTTGAAGGCAAGACAGGAGAGATAAACTTTACGCCTACACTCAAGTGATGACCAGTCTAGTTCTTTGAGCATTTCACAGTGACGTGTGTGTGTAGTTGCATTGGAGGACAAAGCAGCATAGTGAGTTGTAGAGGGTATCAAGTTTGTCAAGGTGAGTTTGGGGTGCCGTGCCACATACTATGTCCCAATAGTCTATAATTGGCATCAGCATCTGCTGTGCAATGTACTTTCTGACCAGCAGACATGCCTGACATATCCCATACACAAAAAATGAATAATCAACATAGCCCTTCCAGCTTTGTTCATCAAATTAGCATTCTGGCTTGTATTTCAAAGGTTCTGAATAACAAGCACACTTTTCACTGTATCTTCCAAGCGCACTGAATATCTACTATGCCATATTATAAACTCATTCATAGGATGTTTCCCTGAGATCAAAGGGTGGAAGGTTATGTTTCCTATTCTTCCTTAGTGTATGCTAGAATAGGAACCATACCATTTAGCTTACTGTATGTCTCAGTAACTAGCCAGCATGTACTGTAATCACAGAAAACCGGAACAGATCCCATTAAAATAAAGGAAAAGGTGTTGTGATGTCAAGGTTTTTAAGAGTTAACCTTTGCAGAAGAAAAGAATTGAAAAAATAAATGAATTACAAGGCAGACCTCTGTAGGAAGCCCACACAGAATGTAATACAACAGAGAGTGTGCAGCAATTAGCAAAATGACAAAGAATGCCAAATGCATTGGAGAGGCTCTGGAGGTGTGTGAATTTTAGATAAACAGTTTAACAGTGAGGTTGGAAGCCCAGACCTTCTAGGAGGAACCAGCAGTACAACAGCCCCATCTAGTGGTCACAGAACGTAAAGAATTTACAGACAGTAATGTATCTTTCTACAGGTAAACCATCGATTCTTATAGCTGTGCCATTGCTACAGTGCTCAACCTTCTACTTGTTAAAAATCCATATTTATCACAACTAATTCTAAACTTTAAGGACTGCTTGTAGTTTTTTTTTTTTTCAATGTCAAGTTCTGTTTAATTTCTGACCTTGTAATCTTGTTCTCCTTACTCAGAAAAGCCGGACTACAAATGCCTGGGTGGTTTTGAGTAGGATTAAATAAACTAGACTTGATCAAACAGTTCTCAAAATCAGGAATTGGTTAATAAATAAGAGGACTTCCGTATCTTTGCAAAGAAAAGAAAAGCAACCCTTAAAAATATTCAACATTTCTGTACAGGGCGACTGGTACTATATTGTGAATGGGGGGGGGGTGCAATTTGGGACTGAATTCTAGACCTATAATGGGAATATTGGGATCGCTTTGGGGCAGGTTAATGGTCCACAAATGGTATCAGGACCAGCTCACAGTTGTACTTTCTGATGCCTTCAAACAGCAGCAATGGGAAAGTAATTGTAAATCAATGAACCAGTTTGACATTTTGAAAAACTAAAGAAGCGAGGTATATAGCCATTGTGCTGAAGCATAAGATCATTGTGCTGAAGCATAAGAATGTGACAGAACCTCCCTCTCCTCTACTAAAATCCAGCATGCTTCTGCAATATAAAAATATATACAGTATATACAATTATCACTAGAAATTAGAATGTGTTTTTTGACAGCATAGCGAAAAGTTCTATTGGCTCCCTAATTAAGGAAAGCACTTGTATAATGTTTGTGGTATCTTATTCAAACTGTCAATCTGTTATCCACATTCCTCTCCCTCCTGTACGAGAGACTGCAGGGAACAAGGTACTGTACATAATATTATAATACAGTTCACACTCTATCACTTTTCCCCTGGACCCATGGTTGGTTCTACTACAGTATGTAAATCAGTAAAAGGCATAATAAGCAGACATGAAAATATGATCATACAGTAGCTCATATTTATTCTGCCACCAGATGTAAAGCAGCGGAGTGATTTATAAAGTGTCGTTCCGCACCACGATGAAAGACACTGCGACGGTGTCTGGAAGAAGCTGCACCTCCACATTTATTAAACTGTCTTCTGGAAATCTTACTGTGTTTTGTGAAAATGCATTTAAAGCTGCAGTTCAAGCTGCCGTTTAAAAAAATAAAAATTCCATTCAATATGTGCATCAATACAAGTGATTAGCTAAGTTGCCGATCGATTCGTTCTCCTGTGATCGATCGGCGAAGATTCTTCTCAGGGTTTTTTTAAATCACTGTTAGGGCTAAAGAAGATTACCCAAGATGCAAAGTTCTGTGGGGAAGATCATGTGACCAGGCAGCCACTAGATACAATTGGTGCACTGCTAGAGAGAGAGAGTAATAGGGGTGTACCAAAGACTGTCTCATAAGAGGAAGGTGATGTGACTTTGTAAATAGTTGCTATAGAAACAAAAATGCTTGTTACATACTTTTTTTTTTTAAATGTTACAAATATTTTCTCATAGTACAGAACTGATTTATTTTATTTTAAAAAAACCACACATGTAGGATATTGCTTGGACTGCAGCTTTAAATAGATGGAATGTGTCTTATAAGCCACTGCATGTACATAAGACATCAACTGGAAGGCCTTTTACAAACCTGCTGCTTGAAGTAGGTGCTCTGGATAAAGTACATTGACCTAAAGCTGCATTTGAAAAGAAATGCATGTGAATCAATTGACATTTGATCATTTATAGATGAGTCTGTGAATATGTAAATATTTTAGTAGGGATCAATGTAAATTCAATATATTGTATTCTATTGTAAACCGGTTCAAAGCATACTGAATAGGGACCTGAATGGTAAATAACTAATAATAAATAGTACATATGGTAATTATTATTATTATAACATCAACCAATCCCTTGTAATTTAATAAACAAACATTATATTCCTCTTCCCTGGGACGGCCTCAGCCAACATTTTCTAAAACCATATAAATCTAGTATACAGCACCAGAAAGCAGAAAAACCCAGCCAGTTTTCAAACCTTATTCAGCACTTTGACTTCTAGTCAAATTGTCAAAGCAATGAAATACATTTGTTCTATTGTGGGGAGGTTGTGTTGGAGGAGGGCACAATTCTGGGAGGACTGAGTGACAAGGAATTAGAATATCTGTATAAACCGTATCCCGTTATTCTGATATTTTCACCATCTCCCAAAACATCCATAAGACATTGGTCTCCCCTTCCTGGGAAGCCGATTGTCTCTAGTATTGGATCTTTGGGAGATGGGTTATCACGTTATGCCGATCACTTCTTTCAACCCCTATTGCGTGGCCTGTCATCATTTATTCTCGATACTTGAGATTTGATTAACAAGTATGGTAAGTAAAAAAAAGAATTTTGTATGGGTCCCACCTGATGTGACCTCATATACAGTAATTGATCATACTCAGGGGATGGGCGCTGGCCATTATTTCTTAGTCATTCTGATCTCTCAATGTCACAAAGAACTTTTATTTTGGATTCTATTCCCATCTTATTAACACACAATTATTTTCTTTTTGATGGGGGTTTTTTTTAATTTCCAAACACATAGAACGGCCATGGGCACAAGTTTTGCCCCCTCGTTTGCCAACCTTTTGATGGGTTGGTGGGGGTCGTTCCACGAGTTTGGAGATACAAACCCCTTTAGGGACAATATTCTTTATTTTACAAACGTATCATCAATGATTTGACATTTATATGGGACGGGGAAATTTCTTCCTTGTTATCTTTCATTAACACTTTGAATATTAATAATTTTCACTTACACTTTACACATAATTCTAACGTTCAACATATACACTATTTGGACTTATTTTATATATATTGATCTTAATTTGCACATTCACACAGATGGTTTTTCGTAAGGAAAATTCCTACAATACTTTTTTGCGTGTGGACAGCTGCCATCCCAAGACCCTTTTTGAAAGATATTCCGAAGTGTCAAATTATGAGGTTCAGGACAAATTGTTTGAATTATGATGATTTTCTAATACAGTCTCGGGATCTATATGACAGGTTCACAGCCAGGGGATTTAGATCTCGCGATCTGGATAGGGCTCTGGAAGAGGTTACACTAACTGATAGAGCCTCTTTGTTGGATCGGCCAAAGAGAGAACCTACCAGGAGAGAGGTGCCACTTTTTATTACAAGCTGAACAGATCAAAGCAATTGTGAGAAGGCACTGGAACGTTTTGCATCTTGATCCAGAATTGCATACACAAGTAAATTCTGGTTGGCAATTTATATTTAGAAAGGCAAAAACATTGACCAATGATCTATCCCTCAGCTTATTTTATCTGGAAGAAGTTTCTATTTCGATCAAACCTAAGGGCTCATATCCATGCCATCACTGTAAGGTCTGTTCCCATGAACAATCAGCCTCACATTTTGCTTCCACAGTCAAAGGTAGGAAGCATAGAACCCATTCCTTTACCAACTGTGATACAAAATATGTTATTTATCTTTTGACCTCTGGCTGTGGTCAGCAATATGTTGAGAGGACGATTAGACCGCTCAAACAGAGAATTATGGAGAATTTATGATTAAAAATAAAGGGGGATCTTAATCCCCCAGTATCCAAACTTTCATACTCTTGCAGACTGCGTGGTGCTGATCTATTTTCGTTTAAAGGTATAGAGCATATTCTACCTCCCATTAGAGGAGGAAATAGGATCAATTTTCTGGATCGCAGGGAGATATACTGGATGTACAGGGAGATGTACTGGATATATATATATATTATATATAATAATATATAATATATATATATACCTAACGGTGTCCTACTCCACAATATATATATTGTGGAGTAGGACACCGTTAGGTCTAAATACGGATTGGGACTGTAGCAATTTCCTATAGGGAATTTTTGTGGAATTTTGTATAGAATTTTCTGTAGAATGTTTTATGACATTTTTAAATGGAATTTTTCATACCAATATTCTTATAGACTATCCTGTTTGACTCGTTGGAATGTGTACAATTCTCTTCCATTCATATCTCTGTTTGTTCTTTCTTTATGAGCGGTCTTTTGATTATCAGTTTGGGACATCCTCATTTGACCCTATTCTGAATATGGTACATTGTTTCAATTTATTAATTTACAGTCCTCGATCAAGTATTATTAACCTTCAATCTACATACAATATTTATACGATAATTTATATGAATTCTACATCACATCTACTTAGCATAGAAATTTATCCCTGAGGAAGACTGCATATAGGTGAAACGCGTAGGGTGAAGATCCTGGACCACTGAGCTCAAGTCCTAATCAGATACACTTCCTCTGTCTTGGCGCCAAACTTTGAATCCTGACGGAACATCACCTGTGGATACAGAGTTGGAGGAAGAATAACCCGGATGGACGGAGGCTGACTGGGACACCAGGAACAGCGGTTCTCGCTGCACTGCATTACTGCTTTACTGGAGTGAATAACCCAGTGGAGCAACATCCTCTATACATATGCACACTTATCCTTGGCTTCCCAAAGCAGTGTTTGTTCCCTAGAGCAAATATAATCACGCAAGCCACGTGTGCGCGGATCCGGACAGATGATCACGGCGGCAGACAGGGGCGGAGAGAACCGGTGCACTAGGTTCCAGCTGCAACACGGATACCGTGGAGAGAGAATCACTTTTGCCAGCATAGCTGTCACGGTAGACCAGTACTTATAAACCATTTTTATATTTTTGGGATTCTCGATTGAGCACAACAAGGCGGGCAAAATATAGTGTCATTTATTTATTTTCAGACAAACACACGACAACCTCAGAATACACTTAATAATCACTTTCTGGGATGGGGAAACGAAATAAATTGTCCATTGAACGAAAGGTGAAGAAATAAAATCTCTGTATTGCAATCATTTTGGCTCGGTCGCAACTTGCCAACCCAATATTTCCGCCAAATGAAGAAAGTTCGTTCTCGTTCATTGGAATTCGTTCAGGAGTCTCCGGGGCTAATGAATTCCTGAAGTAGGGGTAAATCCTTGGTTACGATGTTTTTAACCCCTTTCCCTTTTTCAAGTTCTGAAGCTAACAAGGCAGAGAAAACATTTTGACAGAAACCACTTTAGTTCAAACCGCAAACCACTTATTCAATTGACCTTGCGGTTGCGAGGTCGAGTGCTTAAAAAGCGATACCTATGCTTCAAAGCGGCCCTCCCATACATAGCCACGCGTCTTCAATCAGTGCTTGGTTTAGCACTCACAACGCCATCTTATGTCTGAAAATCAATTGGCACAGTTTGTATATATCCCTATTACTACAGCCAGGGAATGAACTTCAAAATGGGGACAAGAAGAATGGTGTAGGGGAAAACAAAGCAGTGTGTGCACATACAGTTAACTCCTTAAGTCCCAAAGTGAGTTAGGGTTAATCAGTCGGGCATAATGCCTTTATTAATGGCCTGATTAACCCTTCCATCGCCACACCCTCCACTTTCCATCATTAGCACCCACCCCACAAATCTAACCCACGTTAGACCGGGCAGGTCGTGAAGCGCACAGGCCTGACAGGCAACGACGGTGTTACATTAAGTAAAGGAAAAACCTACATGCTGGGATAACACACTGCATAGAAGCCAAGGTAAATACAAGGACATCTTTATGCTAAGAGGACCTTTTCATATGCTAGTATATCCAGCGAGCTACGTGCATATATATATCTTCCTATGCATTACACCTACAGGGTGTTTAAGTATTTTTTACGAAATATACTTTTAAAATTGATTTGGGCATATACCTTCCTGTTGAAAGTTCAAAGTGACGCAATTTTGTGTTGTTATATACCAACTAGGAGGAATCCAACCCTAATCAGAGAGATAGAGGATACTCTGTTTCAATTTCCGGAATTATAATAAAGCGCTTTATTCGAGATCCCCTATTACTCCGGCTGCAGAAAACCAATTTTCTTCAAGGACCCGCAAATCTTTTTGTTTGAGGAACCTTTACATAGATTATATTTTAATACTCACTTTTAATTATTGTTAGTTATTTCACTTTAGCGCCCCTTACTTTTTCACTATCAAACAATATCAAACAATATCAATGCAATAATCATTGATAATCAGTATAAGTGAAGAACATGTGGACAACTAAAAAGAATCTTTATACTTCACCACATAAAAATGTGCAGATAATGTGAATTGGAAATGTGCACACGTGCATATGTAGATACATTTATTTCTTAAGCCAGCTGTTCAAAAGAACCGTTCCGATGGTTCTTCAATCGCTGTAAGTTCTTCAGTGAAGGGGAGTACGGGTCCACATTGGGAAAAATAGAGAGAGAAATAAACACACAAATAGGGCAGGATATAGAAGCTGGGATGGTAATATGTGAATTGGAACTCTATAATCGTCGCGACCATCCAAACTACAGAGGGAACTCCCATCACGTCTCCGACGTGGAGTGCGTTCCATCCCCTTCGCTTGTCGTACAATGAGCATTCCTATGTGCCAAATGTGAGTGCAAATTTTACTGTATTTATCATTTATACATTTGTACCATATACATGTACCATTTGTACATTAGGTTGTTTGTCTCATTCTCTTGAGGATTATTACATTTGCTTTTGGTGCCATTTGATCCTCCTGTTGGGCATCCATCTTTAAAGTCTCCAGATGAACTCTTATGGTGAAGAAAAAAAATGTGAACTAGCGCTAAAGTGTAATACACAGTGTGATATTAAAAAACTTATAATAAAGGATGGCTGCCCGGTGATACTGCCAGTACTAACAGAATAAACCAAAATAAAGAAAAACCTGGCGCCAAATAGTCAGTGGAATGTCCTGTACTCCTCAAGGGATCCGCACACTTGCTCGACAGACCATGCAAAGAAAAGAACACAAACAAACAAAAATCATAGCGCAACACTGTAGGGTAAGCAGTACTGCACTAATACACACAAACAGTTAAGAATCCTAGCGATTATTAAAATAATTATTTATTAAAAAGAACTATGCCAAGACCGACAATGGCAAATACAAGGAACCGCAGGTCATCCGGAGCACAAAAATTGGAGCCCTACTTACATACAGCAAGGTTTAAGCTCGCATGGTAGGAACAAGTCCTAGGTAGAGATGATCTCCCTGGCAGGTGATGCCTCTGCTCCACTGCGGCTCAGACACCAGTCAGTCCTTACGATGGTAACCGGAACAGCTCCGGCCGTGGGGGCTGGTGTGCGGGGTCCACAGCTCTGCATCGCGTGTAGACACACGCCTCACTTCCTCCTACGGAGCAACAGGAAGTCTCTGCGCGCCCGCGCGCGATAGTGCCCGTTGCCTTAAAGGAACAGCTGGCAGGCTGAAGGGAAAGTTGGGCTCCAAGGCCAAATGTCCTTAAACGTCCAAAGTCAGTCAAATAGTGGCTGTGCCACTAGGGGCTAGTGGCACAGCCACTATTTGACTGACTTTGGACGTTTAAGGACATTTGGCCTTGGAGCCCAACTTTCCCTTCAGCCTGCCAGCTGTTCCTTTAAGGCAACGGGCACTATCGCGCGCGGGCGCGCAGAGACTTCCTGTTGCTCCGTAGGAGGAAGTGAGGCGTGTGTCTACACGCGGTGCAGAGCTGTGGACCCCGCACACCAGCCCCCACGGCCGGAGCTGTTCCGGTTACCATCGTAAGGACTGACTGGTGTCTGAGCCGCAGTGGAGCAGAGGCATCACCTGCCAGGGAGATCATCTCTACCTAGGACTTGTTCCTACCATGCGAGCTTAAACCTTGCTGTATGTAAGTAGGGCTCCAATTTTTGTGCTCCGGATGACCTGCGGTTCCTTGTATTTGCCATTGTCGGTCTTGGCATAGTTCTTTTTAATAAATAATTATTTTAATAATCGCTAGGATTCTTAACTGTTTGTGTGTATTAGTGCAGTACTGCTTACCCTACAGTGTTGCGCTATGATTTTTGTTTGTTTGTGTTCTTTTCTTTGCATGGTCTGTCGAGCAAGTGTGCGGATCCCTTGAGGAGTACAGGACATTCCACTGACTATTTGGCGCCAGGTTTTTCTTTATTTCAGATGAACTCTTAGCTCCTTTCAGGGAGAGTGAGTCACTGATATGCTTGAAATGTTTTGGGAAATGTGAGTACCCATTCCCTTGTTCCAATTCACATATTACCATATACTGCACCATTTGTGGGAGTTTTTCTCTCTTTTTTCTAATGTGGAACCACGCCCCCCCTCACTGAAGGCCTTACTAATATTATATGATGTCTGATTCCCAGTGGGATCTGTACTATGGACTTCATTCCATGTTTTTTCTTTTTCCTCTAACTTAGCATATTGAGGAACCAATGGAATGGGACCCAGTGGTGTATATAAATCTCCAATTGTACACAGAAACCATTCCCTAATGAAGTGGACTTGTGTTCCTCAAAATGCGTGGGAGGACTGGAGAACTGCCTTTTGGCATTTGTATTTTGCATACTGGATCTTCTGTGTTTCCTGGGGCCTGTGAGCATAATTACTTCCTCTCACACCGCATGGACTCTGCTGCAAAAAAAACTACAGAGCACGCCAGACCATCGACACCAGAGGGGTCATACAAAAACCAGAGAACTGTGGTTTTAACCGCGGGCCAAGAGTCCAGCGTTCATGGCACAGTGCTTGGTAGGGGGAATGGCCCATCAGGATTAACACAAACGTGGGTCCCTGTTTCTAAATGGGACTCCAGCTGTGTGAATACTACCGGACTGCACCAGTCTGTAAGAGATACGCAGTGAGAGTGGACAGAATCTATCCCTCTCCCTATGCACCTGAGTCAGGGTGAATGAAAGTCACCAGTCATATACCTGGCAAACCTATGTTTAGGCTTGCAGTGCAGCAGTGACGAGGTTAAGTTCAGAGAAGGGCTGCTTAATTAGTCTGACCCCAGCTGCATAATCAAGGTGTTTTAAAACCCCCAGGCTGTACACACATGCAAGCTAGCTGGTCAGGAGACAGGACTGAAATACTGAAGAGATTACTGCTATAAGGTCTGTTTTTCAAAGTACATATGTGATTAACTGTCTGTGTCCTGCATGCTGAAGAGAAGCTGCCTTGTTTTCTATGCTGAAAAGGAGCTATTTTGTTTTTGTCTGCTGAAGAGAAGCTATTTTGTTTTTGTATGCTGAAGAGAAGCTATTTTGTTTTGTGTGCTGAATGTTTTTAAGGCTCAATAAAGAAGCCTTATAAAGGAACCCTGCAACAGCACCTCTATCAGGCGATCACAGCCTTTATTTTATTATAATAACATATTATTGAAGCAGGGGGTCTTCGGAGCTGAATCGCATTAATTTCAGCCCTGGGGACCCCTTGCTTGCATCTCCTGTACGTATGGGGTGCTGGTATCTCCTGTGCGTTTAAATGTCCTGGTCATGTGACACGGAAGATTTAAACATGCATCATGATATCGCCTGTTAGAGGCGCACAGGGAGAGTGACTGATTCTGTCCACTCTCATTGCGCGTTTCTTACAGACTGATGTAGCCCTGTACGACTCACACAGCAGTGACCCTTGCTATGTTAATCCTGACGGGCCATTCCCCCCTACCAAGGACTGTATCGCGAAGGCTCGACTTTTGGTCAACGGTTCACCAGCACATGTCCTGTGGCTGCAGATTGATATTGGTCCTCTCTTTTGCCACACAGAAATATGGGAAGCTGTAGCTCTGTGATAGCAGCATTCACTCGGACCTCCGGCGGTGTAGCCAGCATTCAACCTCGATGCAGTAAAGTTGACACGAGAATGTATGATGTATGATGACATCACAGTGAGTTTTATTTATTTTTTATCAAATATTTTTCCTGGAAGTAATACATTGAGAGTTACCTCTTGTTTTCAAGTACGTCCTGGGCACAGAGTTACTGTATGATGACAAAAACATGGTTACATTAAATGAACAGTGGTTATACATTATATTTACAGACACTTCAGGACATTTAGAGACAATATGAGGGTGTATGTAACAGTTACAGACAATATTAAAATGTGAGACAGCTGAAGTCTTCAAGTTAAATGGAGGCAGTTTTGAGAGTCTCGGGTAGGTTGATCCAGTTGTGAGGTGCATGGTAAGAGGAGGAGGAGCAACCGGATTCCTTGTTGAACCTTTAAACTGTGAACAGTATTTTGGAGTCAGATCTCAACCTTATTTATGGTTGGAGTACCCCCAGAACCCCTATACTGGTTCTGGGTTATCTGGGCATTAACTGTGCATCCCCTCATAGCCTAGGGACCCCTTGACTGTTCCGGAGATACTTTACACCCCTATGCCCCATTTACCTTTCTGGTCTGTGCTGAAGCAGGGAATCCTTGCAGTGAGTCGCGCAAGCGTTTTCAAGGGGAGATTTTGCCGGAGCAATGTGCCTACATGTATCCGAGAATCCGACTTGATTCCCGGGTACATTTTTGGGTTATCCAGCAACTCAGGAACCCGGCTACCTGGACACATTCTGACAAGACTTTCTTCGTAAACCCCCCTTGAAATTCATAGCCCAGCAATCTCTGCTTCCTGGCACTCCTGGAAAGGTACAGTAAAACACAGAAAAGTCTTTATTGACGCATAATTACATTCATTGCAGATACAATATAAAGGTTCAAGAGCTGACACTCTAAAACCCCAAATATGGATCAGAGGTAACCAAACGGGCTTAATACATTTATTGAGAGCCTGGTTACCCCCTCACCGTCACACAGGGCTACAACTTCCCAGTTTCTGTGGAGTAAGGGAGGACTGAAAGTTTCTATTTATAACTTGGCATTAGCCAGGTGACGTCACGGCGTTTTCTGATTTGTATGTGTAGCCCTTTTTGTGAACCGGCCGACCCACCCAATCTCACATTGGCCCCTCGTGGTCTAACCGGTTCCTTTCCCCGCAACACACCTGCTCTAAGGGACTACTGGTAACTGCATAACACCTGTGGCTCCAGGAGATCTGAGCCTCCGCTAGCTGGGAGCCTGGGGAAACCCTTACCATTACCTGGTGCAGCGCCTCCACTTACCCAGGATCCCCGTTATGAAAGATAGCCCTGGGTAAGAAATACAATAACACTCGTAGATAAAATACTAACACTTTACTAACACGACATGTCACACATCACATAACATAACATAACATAACCTGATGCTCTATCCGCATCACCTCAGCCCAATGTCTGGTGTTCCCACCCAGTGTCCTGTGATCCCCCACACCCAATGTCCCGTACTCCTACAGAGGTCGTGGGTGACTGCGCAGTCACTAAATTAAGCTAGGGCCCAGTTGGTGCACTTATAATACTGAAGTACCTTCCGAGCACTCCGATGCTCGGGACCGCAACACACTTCTCAAAGGGTCAGACGTCCGTCTGATCCTTTCCAGGTACTTCTGCCGTGGACCCCAACGAGGGTCCCACCGCTCCACGGGAACTCAACCGTCTCTCGGTAACACCAACCGCATGGGAACAGCAACCGCCGCTATCCCTAACTAACCCTATCAGGACAGGAACCCTAACCTAGGGCCTGTCCCTGATGAACCGCAACCTGGGGTGGCTTGGGGAAAACTCCTAGGGCCTGTGGAACAATAACCTGCCCCCCCCTTCCCTAGCTACCCAGTCCTATCTGTAACTCTAACAACTAGCTATCAGTCTGCAGCAGACACACAGCTCACACTGTCATCCTGCAGACATCCACACACGTTGCACACACTGCGCCCAGCACACGCAGCGACATACTGTACAGAACGATACACACCATTCACTGGAACCCGCAGCAAATCCACTGCTCGCACGCTGTGCCTATTTGCCAGTGCGCACAGCCCTATTCGCTGTGGCACTGCCAAACTGCACCTTCCGCACCTAAGGGTAACCTCCTTATCTAGGGCCGTCCCTCTTCAGTTACCCCCTGCCCTTCCCGGGAATTGGGGCCTGCCTGGGGACCTAAGGAGAACCCTTACCTGGTGCCGGAGCCACGCGCTCCCTACACCCTTCCTACTCCTTCCTCTGCCTCTTCCTGAGTGACTCTGCAAAGCCCGGGAAATGTATCCATATTCCCGGGCTGAGCTTCCTCCAGCCCTATTGGCCACACTCAGGCACCTGATGCCTGTCTCCCTAAGCCTCCTGGGAATTGTAGTTCCCAGGGGGCTGCCTAAACACTGGGGCCGCGTGCGCACTTGCCCTGCGCATGCGCGAACCCCTAATGGCCGCCTCAACCTCTCTCTTCCCTGTCCTGCCCTCGCGCGATCTCTCTGGGGCCTTCCCTGCACTTTGTGCCTACTGCGCATGCGCGAGCTAACGCGCAATGGCGGCGCCCTCCTCCCAAGCCGCCGGGCCGGTGGCAACGCGATCGCGGCCTTAGCGACGGCCCGATCGCGTCCCTGGCAACCGGCCTGCACCGCACAGTCCCGCTCTGCTCCCTGCAATGGCCCCCACCCTCGCGCTCTCCCGGCGGGTCCACCGCTGCCTCCGGCGGCACCCGCGACCACCCGGTAGGCGCGGAGGGAGGTCAGGGAGCCAAATTTTACCTCGGGGCTACATATGGTTTTTTTTTTCTTTTAGATAAGATACTTTGCATACTTATCCTTACCTACCCATGCACCCTGTCTTCTGAACTGTTTGATTGTCTGGAGACATTGCCTCTCCTATCAAAGTGGCAGCCAGGCAAGAATTGAGAAAGGGAATTTGGAAACTGTTCACTGGACCAGTGCTAAAATCTTCTACATAAGCAACTCGAAAAAGCATAACTTCTCAACCTCTTGTTATGGAATCTCACGTCCATATAGTGCTATATAATACATATTTACATATCTGCATGGATATTTACTCTGTTCTCAGTCTTTGCTGAACTACACAGTAAGATAACTTGCTAAAAGCCATAACCACAAAGAAATATATGGTAGGATTGACTGTCCTGTACAGGACTTCATTTCTGACAAACCCAATGGCTTGAATCACTAGAAACTCAGGAAAAAGTATTATTTTTGCTATGAACTTAGATATAGATGCAGCGTTCGTTATTCGAACACTTCACGCGGTGTATACCTCGGAATACCCACGTCATGGCGCGGGATTTCTTCCAACCGTACCGCCTTAAGACGCGAGCGCAAGCGAGTGCAGAAAATGGCATTTTGGTGTCCTGGCTTTTAAACACCTGAAATGGACACAGTAGCACAGTACTGTACACATTGCAATTCATTCATTTCATTGCATTTAATTGTACACAATCCATGAAATTCAAACAAAGCAACCGAGATAAACACGTGTGCCTGGGACTGATTGGCGGCTTAATGCTGAGTGGAGTACAGCAGCGCACACGAAAACGGCGCCGTGATTTGTTCAAATAACGGCTGCTGCATCTGTACTTCATGGGTTGGGATAGGTTTTAATGGAACAACATATTAATCGTACAAAAATGTCTAGTGGAAATGCTTTTGAGACTGCAGAGGTCTCTTCATCAGATGCAATGCTCTCCAAATTGTTTATTCCTTGTAGATCCAAGGTGAATAATTTGCAGGCTGGGACATGCTGTATTTAAATACAGCAAATAGAAAATGTATTCATATTTGTATTTATAATGTATTTGTATGGCACCTAAATGTATGCAGTGTCAGAGGTGAATTATTGCCTCAACAATTATCAATCAATGGCAAATCTGGATGCTGACACATCCCGCACACTGGGGGTTTAGTAGAAGCAGTCAGTCAACTGTAGGGAAGCTAAAAGCATGATGATAAGAAATAAATCCCCCAAAAGTTATTTCTCAGTTTAGATCTTTTATTTCAAAACAGAAGAATAGGGATTAAAACAGAAAAAAAACACTGTAACAAAGAAATGTATAAAAAATAAAGAATACAATATTCCATTCTACGAGATTCCAGTCATATTGGTTATTGATGTAGGCTTCCTCCCTCCCCCAATAAATAGCAAGATTTTAATTAATTTATTAGAGTTCACATCAGGTACATTCCCTAAAAACTGTATTTTTCTTGTTCTGAAATAATTGGTCTGTTATTGTACCATGCCATACGAAAATAAATTAGCCATCCTAACTGTTGCATTGTGGTCTGTGCCATTCCCAAGTAATTTAATGGTGTTTGTTGTTGCACTCTCCCCCTTCCCCCCCCCCCCCCAACACCTCCCTCCAATCAGGGGCTGGGGTCATATTGTGTGTGCGTGTGTGTGCGTGTGCGTGTGCGTGTGCGTGTGTGTGCTTATTTACGCCTCCTATCCAGAGGAAGCACTTTACAAAATTATAATACAGACAGCACGGGGAGATAATATACAAAGTTTCACAAGTGCGTTATACAGGAAATTAAACAATATGATTTTTTCCATGAGAAGTTTTGACATTTCCAGTACAGTGTCTGTGATAAACGTTCATGTTGCTCCACTAAATGGTACCCAGGGTTGAAAAATATAGTTGCAGGAACTCTGCAAGTCCTGTTATTTAAACCCTCCATTAATAACCTGATAAAAGGGAGGCACAGTTTATCGATGTTCTGTTCAGTCCATAGGTCATTTTAACATCTCCAATGGGAATTTGTCCAACAAGAATAGAACATGCCTAGGGAACAAAATCATTCAAGAAACATTAATGCACCCGTTTGGTTTGAGTAACATCTCTCCTATTAGCTCTATGGTAAAGAGTGTTGTGTAAGTATGATGGGACCACCGCATACAACTACTACTTTGATTTCCTGATCTATAGTATACTAGCTGAGAGACCCGGCGTTGCCCGTGAGTTAAATTTCTCGCTCCCTTCTCTCCCCCTATTTCTGTGTTCCCCGTCTTTCTCTGTTCTCCTCCCCCCCCCAGAGGGGAGGGATGGACAGTGGACAGGAGGGGGCGGACAGTGGACAGGAGGGGGGGGGACAGTGGAAAGGAGGGAGGGGGTGGGCAGTGGACAGGAGGGGGGGGGGGCAGTGGACAGGAGGGAGGGGGGGACAGTGGACAGGCGGGAGGGGGACGACAGTGGACAGGAGGGAGGGGGGACAGTGGACAGGAGGGAGGGGGGACAGTGGACAGGAGGGGGGGACAGTGGACAGGAGGGGGGGACAGTGGACAGGAGGGGGGACAGTGGACAGGATGGGGGGGAGACAGTGGACAGGAGGGGGGGGAGAAAGTGGACAGGAGTGGGGGACAGTGGACAGGAGGGGGGGACAGTGGACAGGAGGGGGCGGACAGTGGACAGGAGGGGGCGGACAGTGGACAGGAGGGGGGATAGTGGACAGGAGTGGGGGGACAGTGGACAGGAGGGGGGACAGTGGACAGGAGGGGGGGACAGTGGAGAGGAGGGGGGGACAGTGGACAGGAAAGGGGGAGACAGTGGACAGGAGGGGGGGACAGTGGACAGAAGGGGGCAGACAGTGGACAGGAGGGGGCGGACAGTGGACAGGAGGGGGGGGGCAGTGGACAGGAGGGGGGGACAGTGGACAGGAGGGGGGAAAAGTGGATAGGAAAGGGGGGACAGAGGACAAGAGGGGGGGCAGTGTACAGGAGGGGGGACAGTGGACAGGAGAAGGGGACAGTGTACAGGAGGGGGGGACAGTGGACAGGAGTGGGGACAGTGGTCAGGAGGGTGGGACAGTGGTCAGGAGGGGGGGACAGTGGTCAGGAGGTGGAGACAGTGGATTGGAGGGGGGGGACTGTGGACAGGAGGGGGGGACCGTGGACAGGAGGGGGGGGGACAGTGGACAGGAGGGGGGGGACAGTGGACAGGAGGGGGCGGACAGTGGACAGGAGGGGGGGGACAGTGGACAGGATGGGGGGGACAGTGGACAGGAGGGGGGACAGTGGACAGGAAAGGGGGGAGACAGTGGACAGGAGGGAGGACAGTGGACAGGAGGGGGTGCAGTGGACAGGAGGGGGCGGACAGTGGACAGAAGGGGGGGCAGTGGACAGGAGGGGAGAGTGGACAGGAGAAGGGGACAGTGGACAGGAGGGGGGAACAGTGGACAGGAGGGGGGACAGTAGTCAGGAGGGGGGGACAGTGGTCAGGAGGGGGGGGACAGTGGTCAGGAGGGGGGGACAGTGGTCAGGAGGTGGGGACAGTGGACAGGAGGGGGGGACTGTGGACAGGAGGGGGGGACCGTGGACAGGAGGGGGGGACCATGGACAGGAGGGGGGGCAGTGGACAGGAGGGGGGGGCAGTGGACAGGAGGGGGGGACAGTGGACAGGAGGGGGGGACAGTGGACAGGAGGGGGGGACAGTGGATAGGAGGGAGGGGGGGGAAGTGGACAGGAGGGGGGACAATGGACAGGAGGGGTAGGACAGTGGACAGGAGTGGGGGACAGTGGACAGGAGGGGGAGGACTGTGGACAGGAGGGGGGAGACAGTGGACAAGAGGGGGGAGACAGTGGACAGGAGGGGGGGACAGTGGACAGGAGGGGGGGACAGTGGACAAGAGGGGCAGACAGTGGACAGGAGGGGGCGGACAGTGGACAGGAGGGGGCGGACAGTGGACAAGAGGGGGGGGCAGTGGACAGGAGGGGGGGGACAGTGGACAGGAGGGGGGGACAGTGGACAGGAATGGGGGGACAGTGGACAGGAAAGGGGGGACAGTGGACAGGAGGGGGGGACAGTGGACAGGAGGGGGGGCAGTGGACAGGAGAAGGGAACGGTGGACAGGAGGGGGGGGACATTGGACAGGAGGGGGGGACAGTGGACAGGAGGGGGGGACAGTGGTCAGGATGGGGGGCAGTGGTCAGGAGGGGGGGACAGTGGTCAGGAGGGGGGACAGTGGTCAGGAGGTGGGGACAGTGGACAGGAGGGGGGGGGGCAGTGGACAGGAGGGGGGGACCGAGGTCAGGAGGGGGGGCAGTGGACAGGAGGGGGGGACAGTGGACAGGAGGGGGGGCAGTGGACAGGAGTGGGGACAGTGGACAGGAGGGGGGGAAAGTATACAGGAGGGGGGTACAGTGGAGAGGAGGGGGGGACAGTGGACAGGAGGGGGACAGTGGACAGGAGGGGGGGACAGTGGACAGGTGGGAGGGGGGGACAGTGGACAGTAAATGGGGGACAGTGGACAGTAAAGGGGGGACAGTGGACAGGAAAGGGGGGACAGTGGACAGGAGGGGGGGACAGTGGACAGGAGGGGGGGGACAGTGGACAGGAGGGGGCGACAGTGGACAGGAGGGGGGGACAGTGGACAGGAGGGGGGAGACAGTGGACAGGAGGGAGACCGTTGACAGGAGGGTTGGACAGTGGACCGGAGTGGGGACAGTGGACAGGGGGGGACAGTGGACAGGAAGGGGGGCAGTGGACCGGAGGGGGGGGGCAGTGGACAAGAGGGGGGGACAGTGGACAGGAGGGGGGGACAGTGGAAAGGAGGGGGGGACAGTGGACAGGAGGGGGGACATTGGACTGGAGGGGGGGACAGTGGACTGGAGGGGGGACAGTGGACTGGAGGGGGGTACAGTGGACAGGAGGGGGGGACTGTGGACAGGAGGGGGGGATAGTGGACAGGAGTGGGTGACAGTGGACAGGAGGGGGGGACAATGGACAGGAGGGGGGACAGTGGACAGGAAGTTGGGAGAGTGGACAGGAGGGGGGGACAGTGGACAGGAGGGGGGAGACATTGAACAGGAGGGGGGTGAAGTGGACAGGAGGGGGAACGTGGACAGGAGGGGGGGCAGTGGACAGGAAGGGGGGGGACAGTGGACAGGGGGGGGGACAGTGGACAGGAGGGGGGGACAGTGGACAGGAGGTGGGGGGACAGTGGACAGGAGGGGGGGCAGTGGACAGGAGGGGGGGAAGTGGACAGTAGGGGGGGGACAGTGGACAGGAGGGGGGGACAGTGGACAGGAGGGTGGACAATGGACAGGAGGGGGGGCAGTGGACAGGAGGGGGGGCAGTGGACAGGAGGGGGGGGCAGTGGACTGGAGAGGGGGGGCAGTGGGACACACACACCCGTCCCAGTCCAGTGCACAGCGGCGCCCTTCTCGGGCGTAGGCCCCGCCCCCCCGCAGTTTCGTGCGGCGCCTTTGTCGGCCGCAGGCCCTGACCGCCGCAGTTCCGTGCGGCGCCTCTATCGGGCGCAGGCCCCGTAGTTCTGTGCGGCGCCTTTCTCGAGTGCAGGCCCGCCCCCCGCAGTTCCGTGCGGCGCCTTTCTCAGGGGCAGGCCCTGCCCACCCGCAGTTCCATGCGGCGCCGCACCCTATGGGTTAGGGGGGTGGTGTGGTACGGGTGAGTGGTACGGGTGAGGGGGGTGAGTGGTACGGGTGAGGGGGGGTGGGCTGCCCGCTCCCGGCCGTCCGTTCTGCCCATCCGTTCCGCCGCTTGCGGCGTGAGGCACCGGGGTGAGGGAGAGGAGGCAGGAGGTGGTGTGTGGTGCTGTGTGGAAGGGAGGCTGGAGGCGCAGGGGTGTGAGGCGGCGGTTTGGGCGGGAGGTGGTGTGTGTGCGTGTGTGGCAGTTGGGTGAGGCGGCAGTTGGGTGACGTCAGAGCCACCAATCTGATTGGCCAGAGGCTGAGGACCAATCAGATTCACCGCAGCTAGCACCAACCTTTCGATTTTATATATTAAGATTTATTTATATGCACAATTCCACTTTCATTTTTCATCTTATTTTATTTCTGGTGTGATCCATTATTGTAAAAATTGTACATTTCTTCATACTCTGTTACACAATTGATTAAAGAACAATTTACAGTAGTTTCGATGGTGCTTCCGGGTGAATTTGCTGCACCCCCCAGCTCAAGTGCAATTGCATAATGAAGGAGACATACAGTACTACAATACCAGACCATTCATTTTTGGAAAAGGAAAAAGATGAGAATGTTCCAAAACTGACCATTAATAGACAACTGCAAATAGGATTATCGATTAGGGGGTTTGGTCTATATGCATGACAAATATGATGCAAATCAAGTAGTAATGAGTTTCATTGTTTCCATACATTTCTTTGTTACATTCTTTCCGTCCTGCTCTTTTTAGTGCAGTGATACATTTCTAAACTGAGAAATAGCCTAATTGGGGTTTTTTTTATCGTTAAGCTTTAAATTACATGACAGTGGACTCTGATATTATTGATACTTAATCCTTCAACAAAAAAAAAATAGTGCACTGGGTGTGTCGACATCCAGATTGGCAATTGATTAATTATTGCTAATATCCAAACCTTCTTTCCAACACCCTTAACTGCCAAGCACCACTGCATGCAGTAAAATGCATCCCCAACATCTAATGCACTGAGCAGAATCTCAGTGACTGGCTTTTCGACCCACCCTTGTTCGCGCTGTGCTTTTTGCTACTGTTTCGCAGTCATATGGCCCAAAAGTTGTAAAACAAGTTAAGCAGCCTGCGACTGACTCATCGGCATTATCTTCAAATGGCTCATACTCCCCTGCTCAGTGTTTGCTTGTTCCTCCTCTCCCGTGCTCCCAAAATATTACAACACTATACTGTACTTTGTCATAAGTAAGAGACACTACACAGTGTCCAAGCTGAGCAACAGACCTCTAACCTGCGCTTGGAGGTAACTGGAATGAGGAGAGGAGTGTAACCCAGGCCAAACTGCTTATCACTCTCTTTCTGTACTCCGAGTTAAAATTCGCAAATGTTGCCAATTTCACATCAGTAACATCCAATATCTGCTAGTTTCGCCAACATGTTGAAAATGTTCGCAAGTTTCTACTCCTGACCTCTGCTACTCACCAGTCATACTGTATGTAAAGATCTACAGACTATTCTACAGATTATATTATCAGACTTGGAAGCGCAACTGCTAATGTGCAAAAGGGTTATTCTGACTCTAAAGCACAAGTCTAATTAGTTGTTCCCAAAGTATAGAAAATTTACATTTAGGAAGTATGGGGTGTGAGCCATTTAAATATACTTTTCATATCCCATTAGTATAACTCTCAGGTATTTTGGTGTGCTCCTTTTGGAATGAAGTTTGAGGGTATATACTATATATATATGGGGTATGTATGGGACTTTAAAATAGGTCTCTCAAAACTCATATTTCAGGGTCTGGGCAAAACTGATTTTTCCGAATCAAAGTGGATTTAATATAAAATTCGATGGCGGAGTTAAAAAAAAATCCGGGCTCCAATCACGGATTAGGATGTCTCTGGCCACATTTTTTAGTGCCCAATCCCCCTTCAAATTTGCATGTGCAGATCAGATTTTGACAACTTCACACGCATCTATACCCGGGACCTACAGTATGTTGTGTTCCAGAGCCTTTAAATCATTCACTAATGTAATAAACACAGTGACCACATGGTGTCAGCATTGCACTATAAGTTTTGGATATAAATTGTCTTACAATTTAGCTGTGCTTAGCAATATAACCCTAAAAACCTATTAATCTGGATTGGTTTATGCCTCACGGTCTAACCCAGCCATTACCTGTCGCAGGATTGCTTCCATTGTAAGTGCAAAGTTTGTGTCCTTAGGAACAGAGCTCTGTATCTTAAAATTCATCACTGAAAAAGAAGGGGGAAATACAAGATTATTATACTATACTGTATATGAGTACAGGTAGCTCAAGTTATTTCACCAGGAAACTAGAACCTGCGGACATATATCTACTACAGAAGGGGTGCGCAAACTGGGGGGCGCAAGATTTTCTAGGGGGGCGCGGTGGTTTACGGAGCATAAATTAAATGCCGGGGGTTCGCACGAGGCCGCTGCAACTTTCCTTACCTTGTCTTCAGGGTCGCGTCGCCATGGCAACGGGGCATCAAATGATGCCCCGGGGTCACGGGACATCACGTGGCCCTGCAGCATCATTCAACGCTGGAGACAAGGTAAGGAGGTTTGGCGCGAGCAAGGGGGGAGAGCAGGCTGGGGGCGCAGACTGAAGAGTTTGCACACCCTTGTACTACAGTATATAACAGTATAACCCCAGGTGTGGGTCAATGTGATTAAAAAAATTAGAGTAACTAGTGAAAACATCTTGGGCCTCATTCAGAAAGCCTCGATAAGGCCCTTATCAAGCCCTTTTCGACCAAAATGGCTACTTGTATTCAGTAAGCCTCGATAAGTGCTCGATAACGGCCTGTATCGCCGCAAAATTTTATCACCAAAAGAAAATTGCCAATTGAGCGGCGATGAGCCGCTTATCGACCATTTTTGGAAGGATCATAAACTTGCGCGATTCAGATACACGCGAGTCGGCTGTTGTGGCCTATCGCAGCCCAAAAAGGCGTTCTTCTCCCCAAATCCAATTCACCTCAAAATTTGGGTAGATTGGTGGAGAGATGCCTCGATGAGCTGCGATGTGTCAGGACTTAGAAAAAATCAGGCCCTTTTCCTGCCTCGGATTGATGCCGGGGGTCTCCGGAGCTGATAGCCATTAATAGCAGCTCCGGACCCCCCCGGCATGCATCCGAAGCAGGAAAAATGCATATACAGCAACTTCATTACCTTAGTGGCTAACCGCTATGGCAATGAAGGGGTTAAACACCCGTGCCAGGCTTACTGTGGCTAGCGAGGGTGGGTGAAGGGTGAATTTGGCCCTTAGTGGCTGTTTAGGCCCTGCGGGGAGGTTGCGGGGGGATTTAACCCTTCATTACCTTAGCGGTTAATACCCCATAGGTAATAAAGGGGTTAACCCAACTGCTACCCACCCGCAAGGTCTAGACACCCATCCTTAGGGCTAATACCCCCTTCACCCATCCGTGAAGCCTAAGCATCCACCCTTGACTGACTATACCCACCCTGTACCCATTGAGTAGTATAGTGGTACATCATACCCATATCATAATAATATGGGCATGATAAGCCACTATAGCACTCAATGGGCACCCTAATTACAATACATTAATACACAAGACACACAATAATAAAACATAACTAAACTCCTAAAAAACACACTTCACTAAATAAAAACAGTAGCCAGCTAATCCAATCAATACAAGCAATAACACATCAACAATGAATTAATTAAACCATTAACCAATCAAACCAATTAATTCCTAAACCAACTCAAAATGAATAGTAACACTAACCAATCAAAACAATTAATTACTACAACATTAATGAATGTAAACATTAAAATACAAAGAAAGAAATTCTAACAATATATGTGTAATAACCATAAAACGCATTAGCTAACATAATACAACATTGACTACAAACAAACACCAATCGCAAACCTTTTATTAGCATTAAGCATGAAAAAACAAACAATCACATCCACATAATAAACTGAAATGAAAAAAAAGCAACAGCAATACCAAGTCAGAAATGCCCCCCAAATATTGTCATAATAATGTATTAATCTGTACCCTAAAGTGGTACAGATTAATATATTATCAGTCAATGTGCCTGCCCCCAAAAATCAAAACACACATCCAATGAATAAACCTGTAAAAAGAGACATTTACAAACATTCAATATATTACTTACCATTAGAAGTGGTGGCCCTCCGACTCCCGGGGTAACAGGAAGCTCACGTACCTTGAAGCCCTCCAACAGCATCCGATGCCATCCGCCATGAAGTTCCGGATCAGGTACCCAAATCTTCTTTTTTCTTTCTTTAATCACCTTCTTCTATCTTCATCTGTAACCATTTCTTGATCTTCTTAATCTTCTATCTTCTTGTTGTAATCATAAAGGCCCCATGGTAGATCCCAACCGATGTTGTCTCTTCATCTTCTTGGGCTCAAATGAGGCGTCACAGCCTTAAATAGGGCTTGTGACGTCACATTTAGCCTCAAAATGGTTAACAGCCACCTGATTGGCTGTTAAAACCATGTTCCGACTTTAATTTTTTTTTTTTTTACATGACGTCACTTAAAGGGAATGATGCCAGCCAATCAGAATGGCTGTGCTTCATTTGCCGTTAAGATGACGTCACGAAGCCGGCGTCACATAGTATTTCAGCCAATCAGATTGTGGGAACCAATTCCACACTCTGATTGGCTGAAATACCTTGTGACACCGGCCATCTTGGATTTAGTGACGTCATCTTAAAGGCAAATAAAGCACAGCCATTCTGATTGGCTGGCATCATTCCCTTTAAGTGACGTCATGTAAAAAAAAAAATTAAAGTCGGACATGGTTTTAACAGCCAATCAGGTGGCTGTTAACCATTTTGAGGCTAAATGTGACGTCACAAGCCCTATTCAAGGCTGTGACGCCTCATTTGAGCCCAAGAAGACGACGAGACAACATCGGTTGGGATCTACCATGGGGCTTTTTCGATTACAACAAGAAGATAGAAGATTAAGAAGATCAAGAAATGGTTACAGATGAAGATAGAAGAAGGTGATTAATGAAAGAAAAAAGAATATTTGGTTACCTGATTAGGATCTTCATGGCGGATGGCATCGGATGCTGTTGGAGGGCTTCAAGGTACGTGAGCTTCCTGTTACCCTGGGAGTCGGAGATCCACCGCTTCTAATGGTAAGTAATATATAGAATGTTTGTAAATGTCTCTTTTTACAGGTTTATTCATTGGATGTGTGTTTTGATTTTTGGGGGCAGGCACATTGACTGATAATATATTAATCTGTACCACTTTAGGGTACAGATTAATACATTATTATGACAATATTTGGGGGGCATTTCTGACTTGGTATTGCTGTTGCTTTTTTTCATTTCAGTTTATTATGTGGATGTGATTGTTTGTTTTTTCATGCTTAATGCTAATAAAAGGTTTGCAATTGGTGTTCGTTTGTAGTTAATGTTGTATTATGTTAGCTAATGCGTTTTATGGTTATATCAGATATTGTTAGAATTTCTTTCTTTGTATTTTAATGTTTACATTCATTAATGTTGTAGTAATTAATTGTTTTGATTGGTTAGTGTTACTATTCATTTTGAGTTGGTTTAGGAATTAATTGGTTTGATTGGTTAATGGTTTAATTAATTCATTGTTGATGTTGTTATTGCTTGTATTGCTTAGATTAGCTGGCTACTGTTTTTATTTAGTGAAGTGTATTTTTTTGTAGTTTAGTTATGTTTTATTATTGTTTGTCTTGTGTATTAATGTATTGTAATTAGGGTGCCCATTGAGTGCTATAGAGGCTTATCATGCCCATTTTATTATTATATGGGTATGATGTACCACTATACTACTCAATGGGTACAGGGTGGGTAAAGTCAGTCAGGGGTGGGTGCTTCGGCCTCCCGGGTTTGTATCGGGTCAGGGTGGGTTAACCCCTTAATGACTATAGCGGTTAATAACCGCTAAGGTGATTAAGGGGTTAGGGGCCATTAGAATGTCTTTATTATGTACTGTATATGATTTCTTGCTACGGAGGACAGAAGGACCTGCTGTTGTGGTAAGTATAACTGTATTTATTTACTTTATTTTTGTATGCTAATGCAGTGTTTAATAATGGGCAAATAATCTATTATCCATATCTGGATAATAGTTATTTTGCCCATTACTGTACTGTATGGGTTTGGGCAGAGGGGGGGGGGGACCACCTGCTTCCCGAGATAAAGGCACCTTTATGGGGTGCCGGTATCCCTCTGCATTGAAATGTCCCGCATCACGTGACCGGGACATTTCCTTGCATAGGAGATACCGGCACCCCATAAAGGTGCCTGTATCTCGGGAAGCAGGGGGTCCCTGGACCTGAAACCAACGTGGTTCAGCTCCGGAGACCCCCTGCACATATACACTATGAAAGAAATGTATATTTAATGTATATTTAAATAAATAATTTTCGGGCGACATTTCAGTTGTGAGAGGCGTCTCTCTCAGAGCAGCTCTCTCTGCAGCAGAAATAAATCGCTGGTTTAGGCCTTTTCAGAGGCTCGATGCTCTCGTTGGCAGCAACTTGCCCGTTTTGGGAATTTTGCTGTCACAGGTAATCGAGCCTTTCTGAATACCGTGATAGCAACGCCCAAAATAACGTCATTTTAAATGCCCTGGCGATAATTTTTATCAACCCTCTCTGAATGAGGCCCCTTGTGAACGATCTAGAAGTGTT